>NW_003852402.1:14192157-14421935 GCF_000181295.1 Otolemur garnettii
AGGAGTGATGGGAGGTCACACTGTATGGCACCCTACTTGGGTGCCAATTATAAGAGGGATTAATTATACCCCACAATTATAAGAGAGATTTTATCTAACAAATTCAATCAGTGTAATATAATTTTTTGTACCCTCAATGAATCTCAAACAATAAAAATGAAAAAAAATAGCTGGGTGTTGTGGCAGGTGCCTGTAGTCCCAGCCACTTGGGAGGCTGAGGCAAGAGAATCACCTAAGCCCAGGAGCTCGAGGTTGCTGTGAGCTGTGACAGCACAGCACTCTACTGAGGGCACTAAAGTGAGACTCTGGCTCTTAAAAAAAAAAGAATGAACTACAACTACATGTAACAATATGAATGAATCTCACAAACACCATGTAGTGAAATAACTCAGTTTGAAAAGAATGCCTATTTTGATAATTCCATTTGTATAAAATTCAAAAACCAGGGAAACTAAAGTAGAGCTTTGACCAGAATATATATTAAGGTTATGAACTTTTGGGTGTGTGTGTTTATCTTCCACTTTTTATTTTGCATGTTTTTTTTAATTTCAGGTCAATATGAGGGTACATACACTGAGGTTACATAAATTTCTTTCATCAGGTTAAAGTCTGTGCTGTCGTTATGTCCTTTACCCAGGAAGTGTGCCACATATCTGTGCAATGGACCCACCAGGTGGGAACTTATCCATCCCCTTCCCCCATGTTTGAATTTAACTTAGTTTTTCTCTCATGCAAACAGGTATTTGTTAGTCTCTTAGTTTCAAATTGGAACTGAGTACATATGATGCTTATTTTTTCCATTGTTGTGATACTTGACTAAGGAGAATATTCTCCAGAGCCATCCAGGTTGTTACAAAAGATACAAAAGCAAGTGGTAAAACTTTTAAGAAAAGCAAGAAATTCTTACCATAAAAGTCGGAATAGAAGTTATTTGGGGGCGTTGGGTGGTCACTGAGCTGGGAAGAATTGGGTAACACTCTGTTTCCTGACTTGGATGGCGGTGATGTGGATGTTGGCTTTGTGATAGTTCAATAAGCTGTCCTCCTGCACCCTAGTTGGGTTATATTTCAAAACAAGAAAAGATTTAAAAATATAATTCCATCTCAGGATATATTAATGGAGAGACGATATCCACAGCAAGGTGGGAGCCCTGCGCTGTGCCGGCCGGCAGCCCACAGCCAGAATGTGTTCACTTGTGGGCTGTACATCAATTCTAGGTGGTTGAGAGGAACAGTGACAAATTAGTGTGTGGAAGAATGAACCAGGTAGTAAAGGGAAGAGGCATCTAGCCTGGAAGGACAGTGACCTAGGGACAGTGTGACCAGCATCTTCAGAGACATGGCAGATTGGCATGGGAAGATAGATCGGGCTGATTCTACATTACATGTAGTGGGCAGAGTTGGACCCCTACGATGAGATGTCAGTCCTGCTGAACTTTCTAACAATTAGTGATAAATGTTATTGGAGTGAGCAGCCCCAGGCCGTAGTAGGTTCTCACCCCTGGACACTTACTGGCAAAGCTTCAAGAGATGAGGCATGGTGTGCGGGTGTTAGCCTATGATGTTTGAGCCCCCTGAAATAGAGACAAGCAGCGTGTGCATTTCTGAGTTAATGTGACATGAACATTTTGGGAGGAAAAGGTCCATAGCTTCTTTCAGCTTCTCACAGTCACCTATGACCAACCCAATTAAACCATCCTGGATAATCTCATTATCTTACAATGATGAGATTCTATAGATTTAATAAATAATATGAGCGAACCATTGAAAGGAATACACAATATCATGTTACCATCACAGGATTAGAAGTCAAGTTCAAGGCCAATTACTAATATGGTGTGGGGGTAAAGTTTGCAGAATTTGGACTCAAGTTTTATGATTTGAATCTGGATTTATTATTTATTGCGCTGTGTGTCTGTGAGCAAGTTGCTAAGTTTCTCCATGCCTCAATTTTCTCATCTCTAATGTAGAAACAATAATCTCCTTCCTGGCGTTGAAATGATCAATAGAATAAAACAATCCGGGCTTAGAAAGGTAACTGGTTCAGTAAACAGGAACTTTAAAAAACCCACTACAAATGAAAACTGTTATTCTGATTTCTTAACTGCTTAACTAAAATGAGAAAAGATTTGCTCAAAATAGATAAAAAGGGGAGAAGAATTGAATTAAATTCTGGGTGAATTCTTCAAATAAGGAAATCCAGCACCCCAAGAGAAGCTGAGATAACAGACCTACCCACCCACCCGAGGAGTCACCTCACAGATTCTGTTGGGGCTTGACTCCCAGCATCTCTCTTGGAAAACATGCATCCAAGGTCCAGAAAGAAAGGCCCTGCCCAAGGCCACCTAGCAAGCTGGCGTCCCAGTAACAGTACAGGAGGGGAAAAAAAAACCTTTGAGATTATTCAGCCCCATTCCATACTTTAGAGATAAGAATAGTAATAATAATAGCAGTAAGGATAATAATAAAGGCTCGTGTTCTATTGAGCTGACTCTGTAAAGTCACTGTTCTAAACGCTATATATAAATGAGAACTGACAAGTAAGTCCCAGAACTCATCCTAGAAAAAGTGCGCCAGACCTCATTGCTAAATATCACTATGGTCACCTTGGAAGGACCCCCCTTAGAAAGCTGTGCACTGATGCCAGTGCCTACTCCACCCTTCAAAGCACGTTTGGAACTCTTTTTCTGGAATGACCATCAGGGCTGTCATTGTACAAGTTCTGACAATTAAGTTCACAGACTCGTTCTAGAAGTACTTTGAAGGGCGGCCCAGGTGCTGGTGTTGGTGCACGGCTTCCCAAGGGGGGCACTTTGAAGGCGAGCACAGGGATGTTCTGCAATGAGGTGTACGGCACTTGTTCTAGGATGAGTTCGTGAACTTAACTGTCTGGTCTTTCATGTATTTTTTTTTTCACTCATTGAGTGCAAATCCTCATAATAAACCTATGAGGCAGATACGATTGGCACCTGCATTTTTCAGATGAGGAAACTAAGGGGTAGGCAGGAAATGGTGGAGTTGGGGTACAACCCCCAGATGGTCTGGCTCCAGCCCCTCAGCTGAGCTCAGAGGAGGGAGGGGCACTGACATGGGACCAGGGGAATGAGTCCAGGCCCAGGCATCCCTTCCCCTGCGTGCCTGGGCATTGCTGTCCGTCTGGGAGGAGACTGGGGCACTGAATGACAGGGATGAGGCTCCCCTGCAGACAGTCCTACCTACTGAGGGGGGACGAAGTGACAACCTCTAAACATGAAATCTCTAGCAGTCCCGCGTCTCACACCCCACCCCCTACTTGGCCAGGCTTGCTGCTGTCATCAGTTCCAGCAACCTGGACTCAGATCTGTCCTCTTAGACTGACTCATTTAATGAGCTTCCTGGGCACCGTCCACATTCTGAGTGAGAGTCGGTGCCTCCACCACGCAGTGATGGGGAGGGAGTATTAGAAAATGAGGAAACAGAGGCGCCCTGGCTCAGTGTGTAGGGTGCCGGCCACCTGCACAAGGGCTGGAGGGTTCGAGCCCGACTGAGTCAGCTAAACAACAGTGACAACTACAACAAAAAAATAGCCGGGCATTGTGGCAAGCGCCTGTAGTCCCAGCTGCTAAGAAGGCTGAGGCAGGAGCATCACTTGAGCCTCTACTGAGGGTGACATAGTGAGACTCTGTCTCAAAAAAAAAAAAAAAAAGAAAAGAAAATGAGCAAACAGAAGAATGGAGCCCAGGGGAATAGTTAAAAAATCAAAAGGTTCCCAGCAACAGGGAGACCGCCAGAGAGGAGAGTCACTCTATGTTCTGGGTTCAGCAGAAGCCAGGCCAAGTGAGAGCAGAGGACAGGCTCCAGCCCGCACAGTGGTCAGGGGACACATGCTTAAGGGCCCTGCTAACAGTGAGGGGGAGGAGGAGGAGGGACCCACACCCACTCCACCACCCTCACCTCCCTCCCCATGTCCTCTCTCACCTGCCCTGCACTTTATCCTCTGTTTCTCTTGAGCACAGTGGGCCCCTAGGAGGGGAATCTATCAGTCCTTCACACCTCAATGAAGACTGCAGGCGCCGTGCTCCCCTTTTCAGAGCCTCTTCCATGAGGTCATCCATTTCACAAGTGCGGTATATACAGTCAGTCCTCATCCTTCACAGATCCCATGTCTGCCAATTTTCCTACTTGCCAAAATTTATTTGTAACCCCAAATGCACTCTCACAGCATTATTGTGGTCATTCACGGGCATGAGCAGAGTGGTGAAAAATTCTGAGTGAAACGAGCTACATTCTGCCGTTATGTTTCAGCTCCCGTGCTGTAAACAAGGATCTCCTCACGCGCTGTTCTGCACTACGTTTGTAAATTTTTATGCATTTAGTTGGTGATTTCACCATTTAAAATCCCCCACCCCCACCCCGTATAATGCTAAAGTGCTGTCTGGTCTTTCCAAGAGATATTCCTCATAGACAAAAATACCTATATGTTTCACTCATAAATAATTATAGTACTATTGGTGTTGAGTTTAATGTTAATGAATCAATAACATGTGTTAAATAAGACGCCTTTGCACAGAAACAGACGTAACACAGGATGGTTCTATGTAGGGTAGCCATAAAGTTCATGTGCAATGTAAATAGTTTTCAAATTGCACCTGCACTTTATGCCACCCTGTATTAATTCAGTGGATGAAAATACTGTGACCAGAGGCTTAGAAGAACCTACCCCTGTAGGATCGATTGTTCAGTACTCATTTGTTCAATATTCACTGCAACTTGGCAGATCCTACCTGCCACGAATAATGGGAATCAACTGTCTATGTATTTGTATACAGTAGACCATCTTTAAAAGTGACTGCCCAAGACACTGTAACAAGGTGGTCAGCACAAGGAACTAGGCCTACTGATACGTACATGTACTTTACTTTCTTGGATAGCTTTTATTAGAAAATGCCATGCAAAATATGATGCATAATAATCCAAATACAATAAACTCATACATACCATGTCATACAAAATCAGTACACTTCCTGTTGCCTCCTGGTTTAATTATTCTTTATGGAAAAAAGAGTCATTCTTGGTCTGCTTCTTATTCTTATTACAAGAAAGCCCTTCTGTACTAAAGAAAGTTTCTTAGTATAGAAAGCCCTCTCCTCTAAATGCTGGCTGTACCACTCAGCATACCCGGGCATTTTTCCCCCAGTAAATGACTTCAACTGCATTATTAGATGCCTGACATCCTCTTCTTTTGGAGCCTCTGCCATTTCCGTGTCATCCTCTTGCTTCTCCCACTTCATCAGCTGCCTCCTGCACATTTACACTGGTCTGTACTTCAGTCAACATCATGTGGAAAATTGCTTCTGGGTCAGGTTCATTACAGGTTGCCACTTCATCAACCACTGTGACAAAATCTTCAAATTATGCCATTGGGAGACGAACTGTCTGATGGGGCCCAAACATCATGCTCTTGGGTTGTAACAAACCCAACTTTCTCAAAGGATTTCTGTCTCATTTCTGGCTGAACTTCTTTCCAAACAGAACTGATCCAGAGGCATCCAGGGCATTAACTGATGCAGACAAAGTAGCTTCCTCAGGTGGACCACATGTTTGTGTTTGAGTAAGGACCCCCTGCAGGAGCTGGGCTCAGTTGTGCATTGAAATGTTTTGATGATACTTTGGTCAAGGGTTTGGATTTTTGAGGTCATGTTTGGAGGCAGAAATTTCCGCGTCCCATTTGTAAGATGAGCAGCTTGTGGCTAGCCAGGAGAGTTGTCTACTGTCAGTAAAATAGACCAGTTCTTCTTCATGTCTCGGTTCATACCCTTTACCCCACTCCTCAAATAGGACACAGTCATCCGTGAGTATTTGTTTGACCTCCAAGTGACGGAGATGGCTTTCCCAATTTACTAGTCACCCCAAGCTTTAGCTTCTCTCCGGGTGATTGAACACAAAGCAGAACCCTGAAAGTTTTCCGCTCTTACATTGGTCACCCATCATAACAAGGCATCTTCAAAGAGCCCACACTTGTTAGTGTTAAAGATGTCATCACCTTTGAAGCCTCTGGTGAAGTCCAGGAACTTTTTGATGAACTTTCCCACAATTTCTCCTAGAATTTCACTGGATTCACCACATAAGACTTTCTGGGAGAGTTCATATCACAGTTTAAATTTCTTTCTTTCTTTCTTTTTTTGCAGTTTTTGGCCGGGGCCATGTTTGAACCCACCACCTCCGGTATATGGGGCTGGCACCCTACTCCTTTGAGCCACAGGCACAGCCCTCACAGTTTAAATTTCTTGAGCCAACCACTTGATGCTTGGAAATCTGTCACCCAGAATGTCTATTCAAATTTTTTAGCAACTTCTTGGATTATGGCCTGAAATTTGAGCATTAATTGCCCTTATTTGTTTGAACCAGCTTAATGTGGCTTCACTGATTTCGTCAAGGGAAGTCCTCCTCCTCCTTTTCCACAGTAGGTCTCCACTTTCCTTACCGTATCTCTCCAGGTATTCATACTTACGTTTTCGGATGTTGCCAACTACATATAGTCTTGCGAACACCAAAATGTTCTACTATCTTTCTTTGGCTCCAGCCTTCTATAAAAATGTAGATCAACCTTTTTCTTCAACATCAACTCTTTGAGTTCTTTCTTTTGGGCCATCGTGTCTCCATTAATTGTAAACTTTTCAGTAACTGCAGGATGTACCTACAATTCTATCCAGCCTTTCACACTGGAAAAAAATCTTCCACAACACATGATAAACAATAAGATGTTAGAACGAATCCAACATGTGGTAATAAACACCGTGCAATAAAACATGAAAAAAGAACTTATACTGAAGAAAAAAATAATACAATGAAGAGGCAAAGCCTCTACCCTTCTACCCACACCCTCTACCCCTTGGTATAGAGTGGACTCAACTGGTCATGTTATAGAGGGTAAATTAATATTGTGTGTCACAGTCCAAGTGGTCAAGATAAAACTTATACAAGTGGTCGACTTACAAAGGTCAGTCTTCCATAGAGTACATGTGGTGCATGTCCAGTCTATGAAAATTAGGTCAACTTAAGGAGACGGTCAGTGTAAGAAGTGGTCAACTATAGAAGTTCTACTGTATATGTATGAGTATACATACTACACACACGCATATCCTGTAGAAAGTCCTTAAGTTTTCATTTTGCCTTTGAACCCTAAAATGCCATGATTCTAAGCACAAGCAGGGCAAACAGAAACAGTCAAATTATGGCCTTATCTTTCCTGATGACCAGGCAGGGTCATCTTGTTCATGAACTCATTTTCTTTATGAGGATTAAGGCTAAGATCTCTCTATTTGTGGCATTTCCTCTGCCACCTCTATGTCCTTGCACTGTCCTTTCGTTTCTGGAAAGAGCCTTAGCCTGGGTTCAGGAAGACTGGGCCAGACAGCTACCCAGCCTCACTTACATTCCTGGGGCCAGCAGTACCCACCTGGCCAGTCATTAAACACATAAATGCAATTTGCCCCTATCTCATCTATACAAGATATTTTTCTTTACCTCATCACTTGGAATAGCTGGAAAGTACATTAAAAAGCATGAAGTTCCCTGTAAATGTGAGCTGAGGAATTTAGCAAAAGAGAGGACATGGGCATTGGACTTAGACCTCTGTGGGTTCTGAGCCTGGCTCTGCCACTTGTCAGCACTGTGACCTTGAGCAAATGTCTTAACTTCTCAGGGATAACTCAAGGCAGATTAAATGGATGAAAAAAAAAAAAGAGAGAAGGAGGATCTTAACAATTCCCAAGCCCCTGGGCAGCAGGATGAGTCCTTCAACCTCTCCTCTCACCCTCAGAGGTGCCCCAAAGGCTTCTTTGATCCCTGTTTTGGCGAGGTTCCAAGAGTCATCCTGCCCAAGGTCATAGGTATATAGCAGAAGTGGGATTTTCACTGAGGTTGGCAGTTCTTCTTTCTGCCAGAGACCCTTGGGAACACCCTGGTAAAATCATCTCTTTCCATTCTAAGGCAAGGAGCCAACTTCATTGGAAAGTTGATTTATAAAGAATTTCACAAGGCCCCACCCAAGAAACAAGTCAGTACCTTTGAGACAAGCACTGACCTTTTCCATATGAACTGCTCTTGTTTTCTGGTAGACTGATCTCACACCAGGCCTGAGGCCAAGCCCAAGAGCACTCTTCCCAACAGAATGAGAAAAAGAAGGCTATCACCCTCTTCGCTGTTTTTAAGATGGTGTGCACCACCTACAAGCCCCATTTGTCTAGAGTGGCAGAGGCCCCCTTGGGAAGGAATAAATTGCCTGCTCTCATGGGCATTGACTCACACACCCCTTCTGTGAAAAAACATAGGAAAAAACCTTTATTTTTTTTAACTAAAAAACATTTAGAAGCAGTAAGATTTCCTCTCTCCTTTTCTTTGTTTTCCTGGCAATGTCTGTTGACCCACCTGGTATTGCATGTAGCAAAGGTCAGAGACGTCTTTCCCCGGGAAGTCCCTCACACAGAGGAGGGGCACATGGCTTGGTGGAGTGGGGAACACTGTATCTATCATTTACCACAATCAATTTTCTCCACATCAGACAGTAGTCACTTAGAGTTTAAAAAATATATCCACATTGGTGTCTTTGGAGTCCTTCAAGGTGGGTGTTAGTCTCAGGATACGCCTTTTACAGAGGATACAGGTGGAGGTCAAGGAGAAATGACTCGCACAAGGCCACACATGGCATGCCTGCATTCTTTCCCCTGGTTCTGGTGCCATGCCAGGAGGAGGCCAGACTCCAGAGAGTCCCACCAGCCTGTGGGACACAGGCTATGTGTCTATGAGGCCTTCCCCAGCCCATTCTTACCATCAATCAGCAGGCAGGAGAAGCAAGATCCTATGGCAGGAAAAAGCTGCCGAGTGTACAGAGGCCTCCAGCGCACAGAAGCCTCCCAGAAAAGCTTCCTGGAAGTGAGACCCAGTCACTTTCTTGCTTCCTGGAAATAGCTGGACTTGGAGACAGCTGATATCGGTGCTGACAGGTTGTCATGGCAGGCTTGTTTTCCAGGAAGACCAGAGAGGGTATGAACAGTGGGTTCATTACATTTTAGGGTGTGTATGTCTGTGCGTCTCTGTGTCAGGCGGTAGGGAAGAAGCCACTTTAAGCAAAATATCAGCCTTTTTTAAGCCTCCACCAGTGGTTTTCAACCTTCCTAGTGCCGCAACCCTTTAATATAGTTCCTCATGCTATGGTGACCTCCGACCGTAAAATTATTTTCATTGCTACTTCATAACTGTAATTTTGCTACTGTTATGAATCGTAAGGTAAATATCTGATAGGCAGGAGACCCCCAAAGGGGTTGCAATCCACAGGTTGAGAACCACTGCTCCAGACAAATGGTGTTCTAATAGCAGACCCTGTTCTCTTGCCATGACTCCTGGCCTTCAGCCCCAAGAAAACGCCATGCCACCAGCCCCACCCTCCAGGGGGAGGCAAGGAGGTATGGGGGCAGTTGGTGGCATGGCGGATGGCCTTTTTCACACTGTGACACTCGTAGAAAATGGTAGTGTTTATACGACTCGGGAGGTCAATGGAGGAGGCTGCTGTCAGCTGAAGAGAAGGGCCTAGGGCCCCCCAGCCACCCCAAGGGGCATCTACTGGGTGCTCTTAGTGGTGGGCCCGGATGCCAGACAAGCCTGAGCTCCTTGACATCCTGCACCCAGTGCACTCTGCAGAAAGACTGGCACGTCGCCATCACCTGGGAGACCTACAGAATCAGAATCTCCCTGGAACAAAACTCCCAGGTGATTGGCTGGCTGCCCTGCCTGACTCCTGGTTTTGACCAGAGGATGCAAACTCAGATGTCCAAGGGACCAGACAATTACTAGGAATCAGGAGCGCAGGTGAGAAATTTAAGGACCCAGAAAGGCATGACCAACCTACAAGGGAAGCCCCAGCTCAGCCCGGCCAGGTAAGGCACTGAAAGGCCATGTGGCCCAGGCAAGACTCATCTTGTTCTCTGATCAGAAGTCAATTCTCAGGTCTCCAACATGAACCCTCCGGATTTTAAAATATTGGCAACTAATCTAAAAATCTTTTGACTAAATAGACTCTATAGACTAAATAAAATAGCCACCCATTTAATTTGGGGGTGCTACCCGCTTCAGACAAAAGACACCAAGTTTGACCTTGCCCTCCCTTTCCAGGGGCCATGGATCCTAATGGTTAAGGCCCGTTAGGTGGACCCAAGAGTTCAAGTCCCAGCTCAACCACATCCCAAGTATATAACCATGGGCAAGCACTTGATGTGCAGTTTTTCATCTTTAGAATGTCCCTAATAAATGCCCCTAGTGGGTGAGAGAATACCTTGAAGACATACTGAAATAGGCACTTCTGAAATTCTGTACTACTGAAGAGATGTTGATTGGCGTCCCTAGGACCCGAGTGCTTCTGTGCAAACAGATCACCTTGTTAACCACAGCCTCTCATTCACGAGGCCTAGACTAGGGCCTGCTTGGGCTTCTGTGTTTTCAAGGAGCTCCCAGGCAATCAGTGCTAAATGGCCAAGGTCTAGGCAGGGGTCAGTAGACTCTCTCTGTACAGAGCCAGATGGTACATATTGAGGATCAGATGGTCCACGTGGCAGCCACTCCATCTGCCCCTGTGGTGCAAAAGCCGCCGTAGACGATGTGTAAATGAATGAGCAAGGCTGTGTTCTCACATAACTTTATTTGTAGGCAGTGAAATTTAAATTTCATATCATTTTCCCATGGCATGGAATAGTGTTCTTCTTTTGATTTTCTTTTCGATTACAGTAGTTCCCCTCTTATTTGAGGAAATGCATTCCAAGACCCCTGGGGGTTGTCTGAAATGGCAGTTAGTATCAAACTCTATATATTCTGCTATTTCCTACATTCATACCAACAATAAAGTTTAATTTATAAATCGGGCACAGTAAGAGATTAATAGCAATAATCATAAAATTGAAGAATTATAATAATATACCGTAATAAGTCATGCAAATGTGACCATCTCAAAATATATTGTTATACAGTATTTCTCCCTTTTTTGGACCATAGTGGACTATAGGTAACTGGACTTGTGGAAAGCAAAAGCAGGTGAGGGAAGACCGTATTTAGAAATGCAAAAACCATTCTTAACCCACGGACTATACCAAAACGGGCAGTGGGCTGGCTTCGACCTCAAGCTGTAGTTTGTGAACGCCTGATCAAGGTCATCAAAAGCTGGGTCATCTCCCTCTCCCACCAGACGGAAGCTCAGGGAGATGCACAAGGTGTCCCTACTGACTTCAGTTCCCCTCCCCACCCAGGCCAGGGCCCTGGTCAGGGGAAAGCCCCATCCTTGGCCTCCCACAATGAGCAGGCGCCTGGGAAGAGGAGGTGTTGCCTTTCAGGGCTGATACTTGACTGGTGCCTCCCTTCCCTCCATTCAATCTCACGGTCACACTGCAACTCTATAAACATGTGTTCAAAAGAATCAGCGACCCGGGAACTCAATTACACCAGAAGAAGTTTTCATTTATTAAAGGGAAGAGCAAAGGAAAGGACCCAGCACTGATAAGCAGGATAATTAGATGGTTCTCCAAACAGTCCATCAAACCCTCCGTCATTCCCATCACCTTCCCACCAGCCCTTCCGGCCCTGGGCAGCAAGTGACCCAAACAGCCAGGGCGAGGACATCCTCTGGGCTCTCAATACTGGCCTTCAGAAGAATTGGAGGACTTTTTTGAGCTAAAGATTAATGGCTTGTGATGGTTTGAATGTTGGCATCACTCTAAAATTCATGTTTGAAGCTAATGTCTGATGTGATAGTATTTAGAGAGAGTTCCTAGTTCCTTTGGGAAGTGATTAAGTCAGGAGGTCCCCACCCTCCAGAATGGAATTAGTACTCTTATAAAAGAGGAACGAAGCACTGTCCCTTCTGCTGTGTGAGGACGCAGCAACTGTCTATAAACCACTGTCTATAAAGACCACACCAGACATCGCATCTGCTGGAGCCTTAACCTTGGACTCCAACCTCCAGAGCCGTGAGCAATGCATGTCTATTGCTTGTAAATTATCCAGTCTAAGGTATTTTGTTATAGCATTCCTGACAGATTCAGAATGACATGGCTCTTATATTCATTCAACAAATATTGATGCATTTGGTGCCTGGCTGTTTTGGTTAGGGAGTCAATAAGTGTTCATTGAATATCTTGGTAAATATTTTATGAACATTTATTGTTTTTAAGCTGGATGCTGGGTTGGAGGCCTCTTAGTTATGATCCAGAGGTGAAAGTGACATGATTCCTGTAAAAGGGGAATTTACACACACAAGACCCAGATACACACCAAACTTCAGTCTTACCAAATTTATCATCCACATATCAAATCTAGCCCCACCTCCACCACTGGCTTTGTGAATAAAGTTTTATTGTAATATGGCCTTGCCTACTTGTATACATACTGGCTATGGCTGCTATCACACTACACCATTGGTATGGAATAGTTTTTATGACCTGCTAAATCTAAAATATTTATCACTGGACTCTTTACAGAAAAAAATTCAGTGTTCCATGGCCTAATGCAATGCTTTTCCAAAAATGTGTACAATAAACCCCAGTAAGTAATATATTTTTCCTTGCGCCAGATTTCCAGATACTATGCATTTACCAAGGTAAGTTTTACAGAGTAATCCTTGCCCTTGCCACAAAAAAGGTATTCTATTCTACAGTATTACATTTTTTTAAATGTTGGTTATGACCCATTAAATAGATTTGATGACCCATTTTAAATCCATAGTTTGAAAAAATCCTGGCTTCCTGGAAAGCAAATCATCTTCATTCATTCAAGCACTTTCCACATGCCAGGCACTATTCTAGGCACTGCAGTACCAGACACAGCCAAGTCTAGGTGTCCATGGAGCTTACATTCTGTTGGAGGAGGGGGAGAACAAATGATGGAAGAATAAACAAATAAATCTATGAAGCTTCCAGTGACGAGAAGGGCTGTGAAGAAGGAAAAGCAGGGTAAGAGACAGAGTGTGACGGGGTGTGATCAGGAAAGGCACCACATGAAAGAAGGTGAGCGTGAACTATGTGGATATGTAGAGGAAAAGCATGACAGCAGAGGGAACAGCACAGATGATGGCCCTGAGGCAGGAACCTGCCCCATGTGGTTAAAAAACAGAGAAGATCAGCAGGATAGGAGTGAGCACTGGAGGGGAAAATTGTAGGAAATAAGCTCTGAAAGTGGAGACGGATGGAGGAAGATCACATAGACGGTGTCCTAGGCTCAAAGCAGGATAAAGTAAACCCTACAGCTGAAATACAAGCCACCGGCTAAGAAAGGCACCCAGATAAGGCTGAGCCACGATGAAGGAGGAAGCTCCACTGATTCATTCATTTGTCCAGAAAGCATGTACTGTATGTATGTAGACACTGTCTGAGGCAACAACACTGTGCTGACCCAAAGAATAACATGGGGCCTCTTGGAGGAGGTCGATTTCTAATGGAGATAACAGCCATGTAAGCAAATGGATCCACTGTCACAGAAAGCACCGTCAGTGAGAGGAGGTGCACCTTTGAGGGCCCCAGGGAAGACTTCCATAAAAGGGAAACTTCATCTACATCTCCAAAGATGAGGAAACATATCGCAGGTGGAGAGAGAAGAGGAAAGCATCCCAGGTGTCAGGAATGGACGCAAAAGTGTGAACCCCTAAGAGCATTGCTAGCTGCTTGGCCTGGTGGGGACAATGATTCTTAACCCTGGCAGTGCATTCAAAGTGCCCAGGAAGCATTAAAATTATACCCCTGTGTGGAAGCTAGTCCCAGGGACTCTGATGTGATTGGTCAGCGTAAGGCCCAAGCACTGGCATTTTTTTATCCCCTGGTGACACCCATGTGATGCCAATGATCACAAGCTCTGGCTAGACGAAGAACAGGAAGAGATGATGAGGGCAGGGCCAGGTCACAGGATGCATTTATGCTGCACTCTAGAATGTGGCCTTCACCTGCTAGGTAACAGAGAGACCCACTGGTGGGTTTTAAGCAAAGAATGGACATGGTTGGAATTATAAGGGAGAAAAAGCATTCTGGCAGTCTTGAGAATAGCAGAGAGGTGTGGAGGTGGGCATGGAGATTAGAGCCTGGGCCAGGATCTGTAAGGAAAAAACTGTGGCAATTCAGAGATGATAAGGATTTGAACCCAGGCAGTATCCGAGGCAGTGAGGAATGAGATAAGGGTGTCGTCGAGTGATATGGGAAAGGCAGAATTGAGTGAACTTAGGAACTGATTGGATGCCAGGGAGGAAAAGAAATCAAGAGTATGATGATTCTATTACTGAAATAAGAAATCAAGAGGAATAGGCCTGAGAGGGGAAGATGATGGGTTTGGTTTCCATCATTTTGAATTTGAGGTACTTGGAGAAAATAATAATCATAAATCATGTTTTACTTATATAAATTTAAGGGATACCAGTGCAGTTTTATTACATGAATATATTATGTGGTGGTGAAGTCTGGGTGTTTAGTGTAACCACCACCCAAATAGTACTGTACACTGTACCTATTAATTTCTCATCCAACACCCCCTCTCACTCTCCCACCCAAAGATCCTGAGTCTTCTATTCCATGCTCTGCTGCCCTGGGTGTCCATTACTTACCTCCCACTTATAAGTGTGGACATGCACTTGACTCTGAGTTGTTTCATTTAAAATAATGGTCTCTGGTTTGATCCATGTTGCTGCAGAAGACGTGGTTCCATTCATTTTTATGGTCGAATAGTATTCCATTATGTATACGTCACATTTTCTGAAATGTATCCAATCATCCATTGGTAGACACTCAGATTGATTCCTTATCTTTGCTATTGTGAATAATGCTGTGATAAACCTCAGTGGAGTGCAGGTGTCTTTGAGATATAATGATCTCTTTTCCTTTGGGTAGCCACCCAGTAGTGGAATGGTTGGATTGAATGGTAGTTCTAGTTTTAGCTCTTTGAGAAATCTCCATACTGCTTTCCATAGAGGTTATGCTAATTTACATTCCCACCAACAGGGTATAAGAGTTCCCTCTTCTCCACATCCTCACCAACATCTATTATTTTTTGGCTTTTTAATAATAGCTGTTCTGACTGATGTTTAAGATAATAGCTCATTGTAGTTTTAACCTGCATTTCTCTGATGACTGTAATGTTGAACATTTTTTTATGTGTGTTGGCCGTTTGTATGTCTTCTTTTGAAAAATGCCTGTTCATGTCCTTTGCCCACTTTTTAGTGGGGTTGTGTGTTGTTTATTTTTGTTGAGTTGTTTGAATTCCTTGTAAATTCTGGATATCAGTCCCCTGTCAGGTTTATAGTTTGCAAATAGTTTCTCCCATTCTGCAGGTTGTCTGTTCATTCTGTTGATTATTTCTTTTGCTGTGCAAAAGCATTTTAGTTTAATTAAATCTCATTTGTCTATTTTTGGGTTTTTTGTTCATGCGTTTGAAGTCTTAGTCATGAACGTCATGAATTCTTTGCTTAGACTAATGTGCAGAAGAGTTTTCCCTTGATTTTCTTCTAGTATTTTTATAGTTTTAGGTCTTACATTGAAGTCTTTGATCCATCTTAAGATAAGAGTTCAGTTTCATTCTTCTGCATGTGGCTATCCAATTTTTCCAGCAACATTTATTGAAAAGGGTGTACTTTTCCCAGTGTGTGTTTTTATCAACTTTGTCAAAGATCAGTGGACTGTACATACATGGCTTTATTTTTCTGTTCTCTATTCTGTTCTATTGATCTATGGGTCTACCTTTATAGCCATACCATGCTGTTTTGGTTACTGTAGCCTTGTAGTATCATTTGAGGTCAGGTAATGTGACATCTCCAGCTTTGTTCTTTCTGCTTAGGACTTCTTTGTCTATTCAGACTCTCCATGTGGATTTTAGGATTATTTTTTTCTAATTCTGTGAAAAATGACTTTGTTACATTGATAGAGATTGCATTGAAATGGTAGATTGCTTTGGGCAACATGTCCATTTTAATGATATTAACTGTGCCTATCCATGAGCATGGAATATTTTTCCATTTATTGGTGTCACCTACAATTTCTTTCATTAGTGTCACACCCCATGCCTCATGTTTTATGTACATTGTCTTATTTGTCACAGCAGCTCTATAATGAGGCCAATCTTATTATCCCCATCCTACAGAAGGGAAAACTTGAGATCAGAGAGCAAAGTAAAGAGGAAGGAGATGAATGGCAGCTGTTACTGTATGCACATCCACTTTGCACAAAGCTAGGCACACAGCGAATGCTCAGAAAAAGGCAGTACCATTAATCATTACTATCTTCTCCCCACTGCGGGAAGAACTCAAGCAAAGTCTGTAGAGAAGTAAACGAGTCACATTTGGGAGCCTGTGTATACTTGAATGGTGTGTGTATACATATATCAATAGACCCAAACTCAGGCAGTTGCTATTTTATTTTTGGCTCTAATGAGGCACCTCAAATACCTCTTGATCTTACCCCTTTGCCAGCCCTATCCCAAACCGACCCAGACTTACTTAATTTCTTCTTACAAAGTTAATCTCAGTCTACTCACATTTGTTCTGTTCTATGCAGGGACTTGTCTTGTTGGCCGTGCTGCCAGAACAAGGTTTTTTTCCTTGTAGAGAGAAGAACTTTTTTTTTTTTTTAATATAGCTCATCTTGCCTGGTCCAATGCCAAATAAACAAAGCTGCTATTCATTTCAATATCTACCCATCTCTATTGTGCCCAGAGTCATTTAGCAGCAGAGCCTCTTGGGCTGTCTCTCCAAAAGCCTGGAACAGCCAATGTTCCAAAAGTGAGTGTTGTGAAAATAGAATCCCATTTAATGAGACCATAGAGAGCAAGACTGTTGTTCTCTTGGTGAGTGCAGGAGCAAACATTATATTTGCAGTCATGGTTGGAAAATGCTGGATCCTTAAATGTGGCCTCAGCTAAAAGCTTCAGCCAGCACATCATTAGTTTATGACTCAGGAGCAAATAGCTGCAGGGAGAACTTAGAACTCTCCTGCAGACCCTGTCCTCACACCGCCCCCACCAGAGGATGTCTCTGGTCCTGTTTTTCTTGCTACCACCCTCAAAATCAAAGCTAACTCTACCTGTGACCCATTCATAAACTCTCAATATTGGCGTTAGAGAGGATTTCAAAGATATGGAGTCTACCCTTCCACCTTGTGTTTCCTCAACAATGGCCTGGCCTTACTCTTTGGTCTTCATTCAACGAATAATGAAAATATTCTCTGAATAAAATACATCCTACTAGGGCTGTTCTTGATGAAGAGAGGAGATCTAGAGATCAACCCAACTGTTCTTACATGGTTCCATCCCCTCCATGGAGTCCAGTTTGAAAACCAACGTCTTAGGTCCAAAGAATGCCCAGGTACCATGGTCAACATCCATTTATTCATTCAGTAAATGGTTCCTAACACCTACCAATGAGCAAGGAGCAAGAGATACAGTAGTTAATGTAGCATGTAAAATGTCTACTCTCTCGGAGCTTATATATTTACTTATTACCTGGGGGAGGTGGAGATAGAAAACAAAATGGTAATTGGAGATAGTGACAAGTGACAATGTAATAATATGTGACAGGGGAATGGAGAAGCTGTTTTAGGTTGCATGATCTAGAGAGGCCCCAGGAGTAGGTGATAATGAAACAGAGGTAGAGAGACATAGCCACCTAGTTATGTGCCTACCTGCAGGGAAGGGCTGCACAGGCAGAGGGGATAACGCGGGCAAAGGCCCTGAGGCAACATTGAGCTTGAGGAGTTCTAGGAACTAGAGGAGGGACGGAGGGGTAGGTGGTAGGAGATGAGCTCAGAGAAACCACAGGCCCAGGCATGTCAGCCCTCACTGGTGCACATTGTAAGACACTGAGGCAGGATGGGTTTTGTTCACCTGCTGTTGGCACGCCCCACGATGGCGATTTTGTTCCCTGCTGAAATCATGAAATTTGGATAATTTCCTCCTTCATAAGGAGGGCTCTGGATAGATAGAGAGCCAGGAGTCCTAACCCATAAAAAAAATCCCTTCCCTCCACTGTAGATTTGCCGTTTTCCCATTTCTTCACAGTTGCACCCACCTAGCAAAATGACTTCCCTCTGGGGGGCCTTCAGCTTCCTCTTCCATAACACAAGTGGACTGTGCCAGGCCCTTGCGTGTGAAGTCCTACATGGAACTTGAAATTAGAGATAAAAGTGGTATTCCATTCAATAACTTTTCATTTATAACACTTATTACAGCATACATCAAGAGAGCAGTAAGTCCCTTTTGATGAACTCAGTCTTGTATCCATGGCCTCAGCACCCAACTTCTCTTTGTATTCCATGTCCTTGAGTAGCACAGTATTGAGTTTTAGTGTTTCTCCAACTTGAAATAAACCAAGAGGGAAGGAGAAGGCTTACTCTGAAGGCTGCCTCAGAAGGTGCTACCCAGGCAGTTTATCAAGCATTTGAGTGCCCTTTCTGGATGCTTTAAAAATCAAGGCTTTAAATATTTTATTTTAACAAATAGTCATCAAACATTTGTGCAACATATCAAACCCTTCCAGGGTACACTGAGAGACGGCCACTATGCATGGACCACTAGCCCAGTTCTCTTAGGGAAAAGGGGGAAAAACATCTAATTTGCAATATTTACCAGCGTCTGGGATGTAAATGCTCACACCATGGATGATTGCAAGCTAACAGTGATTTAGTAACTGGCTCACAAACTTTCTAAATATTTAGCAATCACCTCTCATAAGCAAGTGTGAGCCAGTGCCAGGACACCATCACTTCTAGTCCTGGTACACAGTAGGCATTTCTGGGTAGAGCCCTCTTGAACCCTGCCACCCAAGCACAACACCTGCAGTGGCACTACAAGGCCCTGAGACATTTGGCCAGAGCCAAGAAGGGGCTGTTAGAGTGGAGTAGAGAACAGGGTGAAGCACTCAGCTGGAGGTGCTGGAGTTCTATGCTGGTTTGTTATCAGAAACGGCTAGAATGTGACATTTTCTTATGTCAGGTCCTCCCAAACCCACCTGAGAGAGTGGGTTTATGCACCCCACATTAGATCACACCTTGGGGTGTGCCTGTGATGGCTCATGCCCTCCTCTGAGCCAGCTCTGGACCTAGCGTGGTCTCGGCCATTGCAGCATCTTACCATCTGTAGTTTTTCTCCTGGGCTAGACCTTAAGAGCAGAAACCATGGTGGGAGCCCCAGTGCCCAGTCATGGCCTGATACTTCCATTAATTTACTCAACAAATACTAACTAAGCCAATACTCCTTGCCAGGCAATGTTCTGGGCACTGCACATGCAGTGGTGAACAAAACCAGGTCCATGCCTTCGTGAAGATCTGGATTCTAGAAGACACTCAATAGATAAGGCTGTCTCAGCATCAGTTCCCTGTGGTCACTGCTCTTAGGAGGCTGGAGTGACCACATTTCACTCATTTTCTTTTAACCCATGCTAGAACCCCAACAAGAGCAAGACTACTTCATAGTCCTCTGGTTTTATTTTGTATCTGTGACTTTTGTTGGGATAAGGACTTGAAGGCCTATGAAGGTGCCATTGTCATTGGTCAAGTGTTGTGGGATGAGGCCACTGGTTCTGCATTTATCCACTAGAATCCATTAACATCTCAGGCTGGAGTATTTCACAGGTTAGGAGGCTCTGAGAAGAAGAATGGATGGAGTGAGCTGGAAATTTCCTGGAGACAGAATGAGCAAAAGGCCCAAGTCTCTGTCCACACACCACCCCACCTTACACCCCCCTAATCCAGGGCTCCACACAAATCCCAGCTCCCAGACAGGTGGGGCAGGGGCAGATCCTGCCTTCATATCTCATCCCAGGCCCGGTCCCTCCCACTCCCCACTGGTCATTCAGGACACCAAGGGTCAGAAGAAAGAAGACAAAGGTGAAAGAGGAGAGAAATAGAGAAGAAAATGGAATGAGAAGGGGAAAGGATGCTCCGAGGAAATTTGCTCCTATTCAGACCTGAAATCCTAGGACAACATGAAAGGCTCTCCCTAGTCTGCCCCCAGTAGCACCATAGCTCTAAAGACAGAGAGGCCTGCAGCCATGATCCTACAGGTCACCTGTTCTGTTATTTATCCATCATGTTTTAAAATAAGACACACACACAAACACGCATGCCCTTTGCTTTGCTTCAATAAATATATGTTTAAATGGCACTTTATATCACTACCACAGATTGTGAGTTTTATAGGCCAGATCATTTTTCCTAATACACATTGAAGTAAATATCTATTAGACTTTTAGATGTTCGTTTGTGTGGCCTCTAAATCATAGTGTGAACCTGCAGTGTTGTGTACTGTGGGTCACTGGTAGAGAGATGTTGGCACCCTGGTGCTGAACAGACTTGAAGCCAGCCTTAGCCCTTGGCTCCCAAGGAAATAACCCTATACAGTCCCCTGCCCTCCCTTCATGCCTCCTCTGCAAAATGGGAGGGTAGACCACATGTCCTGTCACATCCTTTCACTCACAGGTTCTGAGTGGTTGGTTCTGAAGGTGGCACACCCAGAGTTCTCACCACCGTGCTCTCTCCCCCATGCCCTCCACCCCCCATGACACTCTCTTTCTCAACTGCAAGGCCGATCTACTTGGGAGAAACACCTACACAATTTCAACTCCAAAATTAAAAGTAAATCTTGAAATTAGAAGAAAAAGCCTTCAGTTTTCCAAACCTGAGCATAACACTTTCATCCCATTCATTGTGGTAAAGCCGGTCACATCCCAACAAAAAGATCTCTTTATGGTATTCAAAAGATGTTTATGATAGCTTTTAATATCCTAATAGCTCACCGGGGAGCCAGGCAGACAAGGAGTTTTACCCTCCCTGGCGGGACCCTAGGCTCAGCATCCTTCTCCAGTGTCTGTCTTTTGGCCATAGACAGATACTTTCCAAGTCTTTCAAGAAAGTCAGCACATTTTTAGACCCTCCCTGGAAGGCAGTGTGTAGAGGGAGGGTGGTTAAACACCATGGTTCTTTTGTTGTTGTTGTTGTTTGTTTTTGACACAGAGTCTCACTATGTCACCCTTGGTAGAATGCCGTGGCATCACAGCTCACAGCAACTTCCAATTCTTGGGCTTCAGTGATTCTCTTGCCTCAGCCTCCCAAGTAGCTGGGACTGCAGATGCCTGCCACAATGCCCGGCTATTTTTTGGTGGTTGTTGTCGTTGTTTAGCAGGCCGGGGTTGGGTTGGAACCTACCAACCCTGTCACCATGCAGGTTTCACCCCGTCACCTTAACACCCAGAGCAATTCAGCATCGTGAGAAAGAGTACTGTCCAGAAGTGCTGTTTGGGTTTGAATCATAGCTCTGCCCTTTACAAGCTGAGTGACCTTGGGAAAGTTGCTTAGAACAATGCCTTGTGTGTGAAAAGCACTTGGTAAAGGTTGGCCATTGTAACCAAGAAGCAGCCTTGAGTTATGGTTGGAAGATCTGAAGCCAGATCGCCTGGTAGACAGCCTTCTCCTCTGCTCACCAGCTACAATGGCCTTGAAAAGTGACTCAAACCTCCCTGAGCCTCAGTTTCCTCATCTGTAATAGGGCAGGACTCCCAGTGTAAAGGGAGTCTGGGTGTCATGTCAGCATGGGACGAGCGCCTAGCAAAGGGTTCTCCTATCTGCTTCCCTAGGGGGCCCTCGCCTCCACTCCCGCCTGAGTCCTGTGCCTCCCTCAATGCCCCAGCTCAGCCTGGAGTCACTTCCTATCTAAACTGCAGCTGTCACTGCCTCCTGGGTGGCCCCTCCCCAGCCCCTGTTATATCTTCCTCAAGTACCCTACCCCCATGTCAATCAATACCAGATTTGACTCAAGTTCAAGAGTTTCCCGAACTTCCCCCCAACACCTTCAATTGGCATGACCCCCTCTTGTGCCCACACTGTGCGTATACAGAGTCCTGTATCCTGCTAGTGACCTACTAGTGCAAATAAACTTGGTGCGCCTCCCACCCCACACAGACGTAAGCCTCTGAGGAGTCACAGCCATGATGAGTCTTCTGAGCACCTGCTGCATGCCAAGCCCTGCCCTGGAAACTTTCCCTGGGGTCCCTCACGTAATAATCCTCCTCCCCATAGTACCTCCTCATTGGTACAAGTAACCATTCTCCGGTTGAGGGAGCTGGAACCAGAGGAGGTGGCTAGCCTGCTGTGGCATCCAGTTAGTCAGAACTCAAAGCAAGGTGGTTTGGATTCAGGGACCACACTCTTAACCTTGGTTTACTTTTATAACCTGAGCTCACATGGTTGATTTTTGAATCTGAGAGTTCAGAGAGGGAAAGTTACTTGCCTACAGTCACCTGGTGAGATCCCTTCCCGGACAGAAGGGGGGTCTGGGCCTCCTCCTGGCTCTACGTGTTCCTTTCCTCCTGCGGGTGGTCCTGTGTCCTGCCCATGAAAGCCTAGGCTGATGCCCTTG
This sequence comes from Otolemur garnettii, assembly GCF_000181295.1. Lineage (NCBI taxonomy): Eukaryota > Metazoa > Chordata > Mammalia > Primates > Galagidae > Otolemur > Otolemur garnettii. The sequence continues at coordinate 14,214,555 of NW_003852402.1, forward strand.
ACAAGAGAATGGAAGGGCACCGTGGGAAGGAGGGACCCTGAGCAGCTCACCTGCAGACATGGCCCAGAGTAATGACATGTCCACATGGGACTGATATCAGGAGCAGGCTCAGGCCGAGCGCCTGCCTCGTTTTCTCGGTTCCATCTGCTTCATTACTAACAATCTGGTACCCTGCCTGAGTGGGCAAGCACTCTGGGAGGTCCTCATGCTGCCTTTGTTGGGCAGCAACTGGAGCAGGTGGAGCAGCTCGTGGAGAGAGTGCTGACAGGCGGCAGAGCTGGTCACTTCCTGGCCACTGCCCAGGAAGACCAGACAGGGGGAATGCTGGGCAGAGGCCAGGTGGAGATGGTCACTGGGGGCCATAGCTTCATGGGTGAGTAACGCCCCTCCAGGCTAATCCAGATGGTTCCTTGCTGAAGGTCAAGTTCCTGAAGGTCAAGTTCCTTGCCCAACTTGATAGTCTGATACCCAGCTATATCACTGAGTACATTTTACAGCTAAGGGGGGGGGGGGAGGATTGGGGGACTAAGGCTGTTTCTCCTCTTACAGGAGGAGAGAAGGACTTGTGCTCACTCTTCCAGCACCCACCCCCAGTGACTGTCTCTTCACTCCCTTCAAGTCTCTGCTCAAAGCTGCCTTCTTAGAGAGGACGTCAACAGGATGAAAAACTGACCCCAGTGATCCCTACCCCCTGGGCCGTGTTTATTTCCCCCATTGCACTCATCTCTCCTCGTACGTCATGTATTTATTTGTCTATTATTCCCCTGCCCTACCCCACCACTGATACAATGCCTACAGCCATACTTGGCTTCTAGTAGAAGCAGGATAAATATTTGTCTAGTGAATGACTGGGCTTTAGAGTGAGACGGGCCTTCATTCGACTGCTCTGTACCAACTGTGAGTCCCGCAGCCAACCTATATAACTTTGTGCTGGGCCATGGGTTTTTTTGGTGCATGAAATGGGAATAATAGTACTTGCAGGGCTGTTAAGGAGACAAAATGAATTAAGACAGTATAACCTCCTAAAATGACCCCTGGTACATACAAAGTACTCTTTAGAGTAGCTGTCATCATCTATCTTTGTTATTATAGTCATCATCACCATTATTTATTCACAAGCTGAGTCACATGGTCCCAGCCCAGAGTCCCAGCCCAGCCTCCCGAGCCTCCGTTCTCCAGCCAGAAGTGGAGTGGGTGACTCAGGTGGTGGCAGCCTGCCTTGTGAGTCAGCCCTGAGCCCCAGCCATGCCAGGGTCTCCTTGCACAGGCTGCCTTGGCCAATGGGGCCCTTGGGTTGAATCATCAGGTCCACGACTGCAGTCAGGGACTCCTTGGTCACAGTGTTTGGCCAAGAGAGTTTGCCCTCCTGGGTCCTTCCAGGAAGAGACTGGGCACCTGCCCCAAGGCACTCTCAGATCCGCATTTTGCCAGCTCAAGTTCATCCATCAGTTGAATTTGCAAAAGAGCCAGGAAAGGAAGAAGATTTAGGAAAGAAAATGATAGAAAAAGAGAAAAGTTGCCTCAATCTTTTGCATTCAAACCAGGGCAGAACAATGTGTCCCTCTCTCTCGAGGTTCCTGGGAAGATCTATTGAGGGGATATATTCTGTCTGCAGAAATATATCCAGATCCTTCACAAAGAAATGTCTCCAGACCCTTCACAAAGCCTTCTCAGATCTAGCCTACAAGATCTCTGGGCTTCAGTGACATTTGTAAAGGGGAAGGAGGAATTCCCCCCTTTTCCATTTTCTTCCTAACTCCCCATTCTGCCACATCCTCCAGGAAGGAGAGCGACCAATCTAATCCTGTTTATCACAGTGGAGCGATCAGAGCAAACGTCTGCAGCATTAACAGTGAGCCCGCCATGCACAGAACCAGAGGGGCCAACCTTCCAGACAGAGAGAGGGGAGCACAGGCAAAGCGTCAAGGCAGGAAAGAGCTCGGATTGTTCAGGAAGTGCCAGGACCAGTCCTTCGGAGGGTCAGAGTGACGGGTGCGACAGGGCTGGGAAAGGAACCAGGCAAACATGAAGTTCACCTTCCGAATTTCCCTTCGCTCAGAGATCACAGCCTTGCATTGCCTATTTCCGCTGCCTAAAAACAGTTGCCTCATAAATTTCTTTCCAGTTTTATAGTTGTTTACAGAGACAGGATTTGTCTGGGTACATCATGGCCAGAAACTCATCCGGTTGTTTTTAAAGATTAAATGAGATAATACATGTAAGCTATGTGTTCCAGTTCCTGGCACATAATTAACACCCGATTAAAGAACAGGCACCATACCTTCAAAGCACGAGTGTGAGAATATCTATAAAGCCCACGCCAACACCCACTGTGAATTGCAACTTGCAATTTAATCTCTATGATCATTACAAAGAAAGTTGAGGTGGAGCTCATCATGTCACCTGGGCAGCCCTCCCCCCCAACCCCTCCTGCTCCCCAGCATGGATCCGGGTCCCTCTGCCACACACGTACAGCGTCCCATGCAGACCTTTAGTGTAAAGTTGGTCACTTGCTATTAAGCTGTCTGTTCATATCGCTGTCTGTTCCATAGGCTATGAACTCCTCAGTGACAGAAATAATGCCTTAATAAGCTTTTTATAATAATACAGCATTCCGGTGACATTTTTTTTCCATTTTTGACCGGGGCCAGGTTTAAACCCACCACCTCTGGTATATGGGGCCAGTGCCCTACTTCTTTGAGCCACAGGCACTGCCCAGACATTTTTCTTTTTAGACATGTTTAAGGAGTAAGCTCCCCTTCCCTACTTAACCCATCTTTTTTTTTTTTTTTTTTTTGCTTTAAGAATGTGCTTCCGATGCATTCATCTTGAATATACTTTATGCTAGGAGTCCTCAAACTTTTTAAACAGGAGGCCAGTTCACTGTCCCTCAGACCGTTGGAGGGCCGGACTGAGGGCCCCGGGACAAGTCAGCTGCTAAGCAGGACAGGCAGCAGAGGCAAAAACACCCAGCGGGCCAGATAAATATCCTAGGTGGGCCACATGTGGCCCGTGGGCCGTAGTTTGAGGACATCTGCCTTATGTCATCCGAAAAAGTGTAATATCCCTTCAATGTTCCTAAAGCATAGACTTTAAAGGAGAGATTGCTTCATGGGATACCCGACCCCAACCTCCCAGGAACGTCTCAGACCTGCTTTGTGCATGAAGAGGAGGCCGGCTTCCCCCACCACCACCCCTACTCCATCAAAGGCTTTTGTTCTTTACTTCTGGGAGAGAACGCCAAAAGTAATAACCTTAGGCCCTCAGCTCCCCAGCCTGCACTGAATCGCCCAGAGCAACACACACTCTTGGGGGGAGCACAGCATATTTTAAATTTTTCAAGGGAAACATGGCAATTCTCAACATCTGCAAACTACCGAGAAGTAATTTCACAGTTTTCTAGCTTAAATCACGTCCTCTCAATGTCCTATCTTTGCTAAACCACCTTTGTCGTGGTAGTTGTGCTAAAAAGTAAGAACCACATAAAAGTCAATGTGGAATAAGAAAAAAGGGTGGATGGTGACCCATCTGATTCTATGGTTTGGGAATTTGTGCAGTGCCCAACAAGCCCACACCCCCCGTTAATAAATAATCATAGTTATTTAGGAATGCAGTAAAAATATGAGGTACATTGCTTTGTTTTGTTTTCTTTGGTTACTAAACTGTTAGGACATAGGTACTTATTAAGCTCTTTAGCTTTACATGAAATGATCCAGTACTTGTTTTGGCCTAAGAAAGTAGCAGAAAATTCGTGAGACGGGTATCACAAACCAAGGAAGCTGGAGAACCTTTGCGTCAGGGTTTTCACAACTCCCTTTTACTTCTAAGCCTTGGATAGTGAGCTCAGAAGGTGATTCTGAGCTCAACTCCATGAGCATGGCCCAACGCTGATGCTGTTCACCCGGAACTTACACTTCATCTGGCCTTGAGAGTCTAGGAAGTAGAAGACTGGTTAAGAATTTACTGGGAGATAAAACAGAGATTTAGCCTGTTCCTTTTCACTCCAACTAACTAGTCTCTTCATGAGTTGATACCACTTTGGAATGAGCTGGATGGGTGCCTTCCTGTCATAAAAACAGAAAAACAAGCAGCCATTTGTGTGCCAGGGCTATGGTTTTATTATCGCAAACTAGGAGTGTCCTGAATGTCCATCTGGCCCTGCCAGCTAATTATTGGCAGAAAGGAAGGCCACAGAGCAACTGCTGTGAACTACGGTTATTATTTTTGGTAGACGTCCTCCCAACTTTTAGCTGATTTGTAAATAACCTGGTTCAATAAATTACCTCATGTGTTTATCTTTATTTAAAAAAAAAAAAGTGTATCTTGGCCATCACACCAGGAAGGAGCACATCCAGACTGGGCCTTCAATGGAGACCCATGGGGAGGGGTTTGCTGGGGTGAGCCGCTGGTCACACTTGCCTTAAATGTTTTCTAGGTGACTGAAATGGGGCAGTGAACTTCAACTGCTCACCTGTCTCGGCACCAGGGTTGATTTCATACCATTTACGGGGAGGGATCTTGGCCCCTTTCCCTGTGTTCACCTCTAAGGGGAAATCGGATGGCCTCCTCTTCAAGCATGAGTCCCCCTGTTGGCCCTCAGTTGCCTTAAGACGATGTCAAGGCTCAGTGTTCTCTTAAGACTTGTGAGTCTCTTTCAGCATCAGCCTCAGGGCGGTTGTACCTCCCTCCTCAGTGCCTATACTCTCTTCCCCCAGCAATTCCCCAGGAATGGCCCCTTCATTCATTCCTTCAGCAAATATTTATGGAGGGCCTACCCTGTGCCAAGCCCTATGCCGGGTGTCAGGGACATAAAGAGGAATAATAATGATAGTTATAACATTTATTGAATGCTTGTGATGAGCCAAGCACTCTTTCAGACCATTTCCATGTAGTACCTCATTGAAAACTCAACAACAATCCAATGTTTAAGTTGTCCACATTTTGCTGATGAGGAAAATGAGCTGCAGAAGGATTAAGTAACTTCCCCAAGGCCATGCAGTGATGGAGCTGGTATTTAAACTTTCATTCTTAAGCACTCTTGTTATATTGCCTCCCTAGCAAGGCAGAGGACCCCCTGTTCCTAAGGCTTACATGGTAGTGGAGAGCAGTAACAACAAATTTGTTAACAGACAAGTAGTCCCAGATAGTCAAAGGTGGGAAGAATAACAACAATAACAATAATAATAATAATAATAAACAAGGGTAATTCAGTAAAGTCTTCCCAGAGCCAACAGGGAGGAGTCACCACAGTCATCAGGCTATTGGAAAAGACTTTGCTAAGGGATCATCTGGTCTGAAATCTGAAGAAACCAGTGATGGGAGAGTATCAGAAAAATTGCTCCAAGCAGAGGGGATGGCAAGTGCAAAGGCACTGAGGCAGGGACATTTTTGGCTGAGTGCAAAAGAGACATGGTCAGAACCCAGGTTCTGGTGAAGGATCCTGCTTTCCAACCTGCCTGTAAACAGTGGAAGCTGCCTTTGGAGCATCAAAAAATACAGATGCTGTGGCCCTCCTCCAGAGATGTTGAGGAAATCAATGTGACACTTGGCTTGGGCAAGACATGTTTTAAAAGGAGATGATTACAGTGTCTGGGAAGGGTTAATGTCGGTGTGGTCCAGAGTTGTATCAATGGAGGTGGCAATGTCTCTCTTTGAACTGCTGCTGCCCCATGTAAGTGGCTCTGAGCTGGCCTTTCTCCCACACAGCCCACATGTAAACTATGGAAAGTACTTGCTTTCCAAGCCTGGACAAACTCTGGGTGGCAGACCAAGCCCAAGGCTGACACGTACCTGCCAATGCCATGGGAGGCATCACAACCTCACTGGCTGTCCCACAGAGTCTCATTGCAGGCACATCAGGAGTGTGGATTAAGCTGGCACAACTTTTTCCTAAGAAACTGTCATTTCCAAAATCTTCTCTAATCTCCAGCATCCTGACCTTATCTCAATCAACACGGGTGAGCCTACCAGGTCTTGGCCATAACAGTCAAAGCACTCTCCCTTACATTATTGTATTCATAGGAGATTTCCAGAAAAGAACAAAGAAATTTAACCCCAGGAGGCTTGGGGTACAGAATAAGACAGAGATTTATTTTTTCCCAGATATCTTTTTTATAGCTGTGATCTTTTTTGCCATGTATGTATATTATTAGTTTTTCAAATAAAAAAGAAAACTGTAAAAAATGATGAAAGTGATCATTGGACAGTGTTTTAGTGGCCATTTGCAAACTGTTTTCTTTGAATCATGCTCTAGGGAGAGGGTATGAGGACACGAGATGCTTTGGACTGAATTGCGTCCCCTCAAAATTGGTATGTTAAAGCCCTAACCCCGAGTGTGATGGTATTTGGAGACCAGGCTTCTGGGAGGTAATTAGGGTTAGATAAGGTCCCTATGGTGGGGTCCTCATGATGGGATGAGTGACCTTATAAGAAGAGACAGCAGAGAGCTTGCTCACACTCTGTCTTTGCCATATAAGTACACAGCAAGAAGGATGCTGTCTGCAAGCCAAGGAGAGAGCCCTCCCCAGGGTGTGAGCATGTCAGCGCCCTGACTTCCCAGCCTCTAGAACTGTGAGAAATAAATGTCTGTTGCTTAAGCCCCCCAGTCTACTATATTTTGATACAGCAGCCCAAGCAGATAAGGACACAAGCCTACACTAAGGGATATTTTAACAAATATCCAGACATCAGAGAGCATTGTTGAGGCTGACATTTGTCAGGAGAAGGTCATACAATTTCATTAGAATGGTAATTCTCTGAGGCACCAAGTTCCTTTTCCTCTTAGAGAGACTGAATTCTGTTACTGACCAAAATTTCCTTTCCTTCAGGGGTCACACAAAACAGGCGTCACACCCCTAGCCAGACATTACCATAAGCACTTTTAACCTCATTCTAAGTACTTATTTTATTTACGTCCTGGCCCTCATTTGTCTTTCTCCTTTAGTCTTGCTTGTTTTCAACCTTTCATTATCAAAATTTTCAAATATATACAAAAGAAGAGCAAATGGCAAACTGGAATCCCGTGTACCCATCACTCAACTTCACCCATTATCCACTGATGGTCAAGTTTGTTTTACACACACCTCCACACTTCCTCTCAGCACTATCATATTTTTTTAATGTGAGATCTAATTCTCATATGATAAAATTCACCCCTCTAAAGTGCATAATTCAGTGGAGTTTCTTTAGTATATTTACAAGGTGAAGCCATCACCCCTACTTAATTCCAAGACATTTCTGCGGCCCATACCCATTAGCAGTCACTGCCCGGCCTCCTTCCCCTGAGTCTTGTCAACTGCTCCTCCACTTCCTGTCACTGTGGATCCCTGGAATATTTTAAAGCAAATCCTGAATATCATATCATTTCACCCCATCAATATTTCAGTCTCTTTTTTCTTTAACATAGTCAAATATCATTATTATACCTAAAACCTTAATAATTCCCTAATATCATCTAAAATACACTCACTGTTCAATAACCCTCTGTTCATTGATTCATTCTCGTAGGCAAACAGGGCCTTCAGATTCACGTGGTTCATATGGCATAAGTCTCTCTTGATCTATAACAGTTCCTTTTCCTCTGCTTTTTTTTTCCTTGTCATTTACTTATCCACGGGGAGGTCATTTGTCCTGTAATTTCCTGCATTCTAAGTTGTACCCATGGCAGTTCCATGGTGTTCCTCTATCACCTGCATTCCCTATAAACTGGTAGTTAGATGCAGAGATTCGCTTTGATTCAGATTCTGGATTTGGGCAAGAATACTTCCCTTAGGTGCTGCTGTGTGTGTTTCTCTTGCTTGGTATCTGAAGCCACGAGCATATTTGGTGGTCTCTCTTTCAAGGTGATAAGACTGATGGGTGAGTTCAAGCGTTGTCCGCCTGATCCGCACATCAATGGACTTCCCCACCAGCCTTGTCCCAGGGGGTTGACATTGTTCACCATTGCCTGGGTCTGTTACTGCATTTGAGGTTACAGAAGGGTAAGGTTCTAGTTCTCTTACTCCTGCATTTATTAGCTGGAATTCATCAAAAAAGAATATTGCTTCCTCTATTTGCTCATTTTTCAGAGTAATGAGATAGCGTCTTAGCATCCTCCAACGATGTCCAATGACGTTTTGTCACTGATTATTAACAATTTGATTTACTGTATCTCAATCCATGGAAGTCGTTATTCTTTCTGATACTCAAATGATGCCATCTAATGGGATCCCTCTCAAGTTGACGTATGAGTCCTCTTGGCATGAGGGTTTTTCTGTTTCTAGCATGATAAGATGTCCCAAGCTCATCTTTCACATCTCCTGACTCAAAACTGGAATCAGCCCTCCCCCCAAGGAGCCCTGGTAGCCTGTCAGTAAAACAATGGCTTTTAGAGACCACAATCTGAATGCTAAATATGTTCATTGCTATTTTGTTAGCCATTCCTTCTAACATTTTGGGAGGACACGGGGAAAAATATGTATATGTTTTTAATAGAAAAATACATCGTAAATTCATCTTGATATTTTGAATATAAACTTTAGAGATGTTGAACAGAAATTTTACATAATTTCTTTGACTTAAAATTGTACCTCTTTTATACATAAAAATCCTGGGTCTGAATAACATTAACATTATTACTATATAATGTTTTAAAATAGCGATCCTGTTATTATTAGTAACAAACTGAATAGAAGTTTATATTTACTAGAAGGGTTTTTTTTTTTAATTCTTTGGCTGTTTTCCACTAAGGATGTATAGTTGCTGTTATGTTAGGGTTTTTAATGTGGTTAAATAAATATTTCTAGAACATCTACCTCTACCAGCTGCCAATTATTGATCAGACTGTTAAGAATACAAATTCTAGTGGGAAGGACAGTCAAGTAAGTACTTAATATATTATGACCTGTGAGTTATAGGCAATAGTGAAAATTAAATCATCCAAGAAACTGGAATAGCACAGAGATTCATAGGTTCAGCGTCCTGCTGCAAAGTCACTTGAAATCCTACTTCTCAGTGCATTTAAGCCACCAGCTTTGAGAGATTCTTAGACTGAGTCACTGTATCTTGTTTTCTACTTTGGGGAAGTTTTTTTCTCAGCTTGATTCATTGTGTTATGTAACCACATTTGCATGGCTCCAAAGTCACAATTATAAAAACAAGTCACATACAGAGAGGTCCGACTGCCATCCAGGCCACCCCCCTCTTCGTCCCTGGCTGTAGGTAACTGTTCTCATTTGGTTTTTGTTTTATCCCTTCGTTGCATTTTTTTAAGCAAATGTATACATTCCCCACATAAAAATTCTTGATAAATGCTTACATATTATTCTGACTGTTCTTCACCTGGCCTTTCTCGCTACATTGCAGAATATAGACGGCTCTGTGGAAGGGGACAGAGAGCCTCCTCGTTCTCCTCTCTGGGGGCAGAGCAATCAATCCCCTATGTGCACAGACCACTGATGCACTTATGCAGCCCGTCCCCTGCTGGTGGACATGCAGGCCAGCAGGCAATGCACCACCCTGGTAGCAGCCTGCGCTGCATACCTTATCCCAGATGTCCTCTCTGGTCAGAGGACCAGCCCAACACCCTCCTAGTTCCATCCACAGCTCCAGGCCACCTGGCCCTTTCTGCAGAGTCTCTACCATCATCTGGTCCTCCAGGGTTTATGATGGAAGCTGTAAGCCTGAGAGTGTTTCCAACTCACAGGGATGGGGTTTTAAATATACTATATAAATATACTATATATATAGTATATACTATATACTATACTCAATATATATATTGAGACAGAGTCTCACTATTGCCCTTGGGTTGAGTGTCATGGCATCATCATGGCTCACAGCAACTTCTACTCTTGGACTCAAACAATCCTCCTGCTTCAGCCTCCTAAGTAGCTGGGACTACAGGCTCCAGTCACAACACCTGGCTATTTTTGTTTTTAGAGACAGGGTCTCACTCTTGCCCAGGCTGGTCTTCAACTCCTGAGCTCAAGCAATCCACCCACCTCAGCCTTCCAAAGTGCTAGGATCACAGGAATTAGCCACCGCACCTGGCCAGCATAAAAATATAAATAATTTAAATGCTCATTTTTGGTCCCTAACCTGTGGCCCAGTATCTGGCACCTGGCAAGAGCTCAATAACTATAGAATGGATAAGTGAATGAATGAATGGAATCATCATCTAAGCCTCAGATGAATGGCCATCTGGCCCAGTCACTGGTTTAGTCTGTAAATGTTTTATAAACAACTAATATGTTCCAGAACCTCTGCGATGAGCTGAATAAGCCTTGTGCTACTCTATAGACCACAGAAGAGATATGGAGGTTGGATGATCATACAGGAGATAGACTTGTAGCTGGATGAATAATTGTGTTTTTAAGAAGTGTTGATTGGTGGTTCAGTGTCAGCAAAGAATCCCAACAATTATCCAACTAAAGAAAACCAACTTTTACTGAGTACCTAAGAGAGCTAGTCACTGTGCTAGGCTGGTCCTTTGATATTCATTATAATTTCATTTAAAAATTATAACAATCTTCAAGGTGACCGTTGGCACATTTAACAGATAAAGAAATTGAAGTTCTAGAAGTAGCTTAACTAAGATGAGATAGCTAGAACCAGAGGTAGGAAGGGTCCTCCAAAGTCAGGAGTGACATAGGGTTACGAGGGGTCACTAACAGGCCAGATGGCAGAGCCAGTGTTGGAAGGCAGAAAGGCAGACACGAGCAGGAGGGCCGACCATGTGAAGTCCTCCTCTGGGAGCTGTGGATTATCAGGATCTTGTGTTTAAAAATGACCTGGACAAGCTCCAAATGGATCTTAGAAAAGCTAACATTGTGCTAAGCTGAATTCATAAAAGTAAGATAATTAACAGGCTCAGAACTCCATTTGGATAAGAATCATAAACATTCTGTTCCCTGTTGTATCCCCAGCCCAGCATCTGGAGGAAACAGTGGGTAATTATTTGGATATAATGGGCATTCAATGCATACCTGTAAACACTTACAGGTATACTTATCCAATCATTAAATGAATTTATTGAGCACCTGTTCTTCCCTGGGTACTGTTATAGGTGTTGAGAATCCAGCTGTACCCTTGCAGAGCTTACATTCCAGGGGGGTGGCCCGGAAGAAAGACAATAAGCAAACAGATGATGGCGTGAGTGGTGGTGCTCAGGGGAAAAATAAATCAGGGTGAGGTGGGTGAGGATGGCTGGATGGGAAGGATGACCTCAGCTGGGGTGATCAAGAAGATAGCTCTGAGACAAGGTGCTGGAGGAGAGGCCTGGATGAAGGGAGGAAGTGAGCCATGTGGGTGGGGGAACAGCAAGTGCAAAGGCCCTGAGGCAGGAACAAGCCTGACGCAATCAGGAGAGATGGCGCAGACAGTCTTTTCTGACTGTCTCTGCTGGTCAGAGGTCAGAAAAGTACTTTGTAGAATTCTGGGTACCACATGGTTTAAGAGATTGTCAAATGAGAGCATGTCAAGATAGTTAAGGGTCTAAAACCCACTCATACTAGCAGCGGGTTAAGGAGAGAGTGACTTATGCACACCTGCGTGGCTCCCTTCAAGAGAATGAAGAGCAGACACAAGGCAGAGGGCTAAGGCAGGGGATGATGGAGACCGCTCACTCATTCTTGGTGTGGTATACAGTAGAACAAGTTAGAGACTCTTGAAAGAGTAATGAGCTGCCTAGCCCAGTAGTGAGCTCCCTGTTACTGGAGATAATCAAGCAAATAATGCATGATCTACCGAGGATGTGGCTGACTTTCCCATCCCAGGTGGGAACTGGGAATGGGACACCTCTCAGCATCCCATTCGGAAGGTTCTGAATTGTGTCCCAACCCCTCTCTCCGGTCTCTCTGCCTCTGTTTCCACTCAGGTCAGAGCACAGGTGTCCACAAGCCATGAGAAAGGGTCAGCAGCTCAGAACACAGGAGGGAGAGAGTGTGAGAAGCTGGGTGGGAATCCTGCTAGGGGAGAAGCCCGGAGAGGCAGAGAGGGAGCCATGCAGAGGGAAAGGGAAGCAGGAGAGAGAGAGAGAGAGAAGGCAGCAGGAGGGAAAGGAGAGAACGACAAGAAAAAACTAAGCAGAAAAAATGAAGGAGGAAGAGACAAAAGAGGGAGGCTGACTGCTAAGAGCGAGAGGAAAGGGGTAAGAGAGAAGGCAAAGGAGTGAGGGAGAGAGGCAGGTGAGAAAGGAGGAGGAGAGAGAGCGAGGGAGGGAGAGGAGAGGGGAGGAGCCAGAGAGTGGGGAGGAAGAGGTGAGGGAGGCAGGGGGTTGTGGGCCTGAGTCCTCAGCAGCCCCAGCAGCCCACCCATCACAGCTTCCAGGGCAGCACATGGGGCATCTTGAATCACAGCTCATTTAGGATTTCCTGTTTTCAGCTGGTCTTTGTGAACCCTTGAAGGGGGTTCCAGACAGTAAATAAAGTAGATTGCCAAGACTCCCTGCCCAGGCCAGCAGCTGTGTCCCCATCCTCACACAGCTGTACCCCGGGTCCCCTCACCCCACCTACACTCTCTGCACTGAGACCACCCCAGAATCCCCTCCAGTGCCCACCCACTCAGGATCCAGACCACCTGCCCACTTCTCCAGGGTCCCAAACTTTATCCATTTTTCAAGGACTCACCACGATGGAAACTGAAACCCTCTGAGAATGTAGCATCCAGCCTGGGCATTCACGGAATTCACCCTCTAAAAGATGTTCCCCTGAAACACATTTTCTTTGCTTCTTTCTGAGGTCTTTTATTCTCTTCCATTTTCCTGCTCTCCTCTCAAGTTCAAGGAGGCTCCGTGAAGACCTGCCTTAAATTCAATCCAGCAAACAGGTGCTGGGCTTCAGCTGCATGCCAGGCACCAGTGTCACAACTGAGAACAAGACTCCCTGCCTGTCCTTGAATCTAATAGAGACAGGAGAGCAGCTGAGTGTTATGGAGCCCAGGAGTTATGTATCTGAGATGCCCTCTGTAAGGAATAGAATATAAAGTTGTTAGGAACATTAGGTCAGGGCCTTTCTTGAGGGTTTGAAAGGGCCCAGGTAAGAGAGTCCTGGGTCACGTGCTCACTCTTGGAGAGGGTAGGATGGACCCTTCATCCCAAACCACCCAAACTAAGACAGGAAGAGCGCGTTCCCAGGGGAGGTGGGGCTGACCCTGCTTCATGAAACCACTGGGTCTACACTTTCTCTCTTTGGTCTACACTGTGAAAGAATCCATGATGCATTCAACAAAAATTTACTTCGGGCTTGTATAATCACTGGGATAAAGGCCAGCTGCCATAGCAAAGACTTAAAATGGCTTGAGCCAGACAGAACTTTCTTTCTCACTTAATGGTCTAACCAAAAGCAGCCAAGGTCAGGTGTGGAACCACCTCAGGGTCAAGTACTTGGCCTTCTCTGTCTTGTTAATCATCTGACCCTGGTGTGCTGTGCTCAGCCACATGGTCAAAGATGGTCTATGTCCCAGCCAGTGGGAAGAGGAAAGGGAGAGGTGAATGTGGGTCTGAGTCCACGCCCACCAGACCCAGTGGTAGATCCTTGAATGTGAAGCTCTCTCTGTCCCTCCAACAGTATGGCCTAGAAGTTCATACCCTCTTCTGCTTTCATCCTGTTGATCAAAACGTGACCATACAGCCATACAGAGATGCCGGGGAGGTGGAGGTATAAAGGCCGTGAAGTTCATTCTGGGTGGTCATGCGCCCCCCACATCAGGGCGTATCATGACTGTGGATGAAGAAGAGAATGGTACTTTGGCCTGTGTCTGGGACACTAACGTGCAAGAGAACTTCTGATTCTTTCCAAAGCCACCAGGGACAGAATTGTGAATTAGATGAGCTCTTATTCCATTCTCTCATTTTGGTAACTCCAACCGCCTCAACCTTACCCCAAATGTTGGCTGAGGATGAAACCCTAAGACTATCAAAGGAGCATTGGAAAAAGAGGAGGCAGTAAAGAGTGAGAAGAAGTTACCAGAAAGAAAGGGAAAGAACTGAGATAGAATATGATCTGGAAACCAAATTTGCAAGAGTTTACCAATTTCAGACTCTGCCAAGTGCCCAAGCAGGATGACGGCTGGGGAAACTCTGGGAGGTTCACCAGGGAGGAGGCCCGGGGGACCTCTGCCAAACCATCTTCCATGGAATGGTGAGGAGTGAAGCCTGAGTGGGACAAGAGAATGTAGATACAGGGAGTGGTGGGTAACTGAGCTTCTGAAAAGCGGGACCATTTTGAGAAGAATGGTGGATCCTTGATCACATTAATCCAAAGGATAAGGAATCCATGAAAAGCAAGAGACTAAAACTACATAGCAGAAGTATAGTTTGGCTGCTTTTACAAAACCCAGACAAGAGTGGCTTAAACAAGATTAAAGTTTCTTTCTCTCTCATGTAAGAGGCTGATAAGGGCTCTACAGTATTAGATCCAGGTTCTTTCTGTCTTTCTAGACTCAGCCATCCTCAATATGCACCTCATATCTCATGGCCCAGGATGGCTGCAGCTGCTCCTGCTCTCACCACCATGTCCACATTCCACCCACAGGGAAGAAGGAAAAGGGGGAAAGAGTCCCTTCATCTTCAGGGCCCCCCTAAAGGCTACTGACATCATGGCTACTCTGTTTTCATTGGCCAGAACGTGAAGACCTGGCCACATCTTCCTGTAAAGGAGGCCAGAGCAAAGGAATCTCTAGCAGAAGAGACAAGGTGCCCCTAAAACTTAGAGGTCCCATTGCCAAAGAAAGTGTGGACAGCCAGCAGTCAGACCTAGAACAAAGGGAGGAGGCACACTGCTGCCACCGCAGCTGGAAGAAGTGGGAAATCTAAAGAGTGTGCAGAAGGATGGAAACAGGGAAACCTTACAGGGTCACCTTTATTTCCTCTGGTTAGTGGAACTCAGAGTCCTCACTGAGGTTGAGGCCCTCACCAAGCCCCTGTCTGGGTTGACACTGCATCCACTAAGGAAGAACAGCAGGCAGGCACCTGCAGATACCCAGAGAGGTTCTGGGAAAAGCTGTGCCTTGGGGCTCCAGAGGTTCATTCCCAGCTCTGAGCTCAGCTGTTTTCGGGCCTTGGACAAGTCAAGAAATCTCAGGTTCCACATTTGTTAAGTGACCACTTAACAGTGACCACCTGCCTGCTTAACAGTCCTGTTTTGGGTGCCACAGAGGACAGTGAAGACCCTTTGTAAATGGTGCAATTGGGAAAAATGTGGTTGGCAGAAGGGAGTTGGTAGGGCAGCACTGTGACTTGAAGGGCAAGCAGAAGAGGGCCGGGAGGGAGGTCATAGGATATGAAAACCAGGAGGGTGCGGTCCTGAGAACCAACCCCACCCTTACCACCCTCCTACACCAACCACCCAGCACTGCTCCTCCACGGGGATCTGGGCTCTGCCTGCCTCTGGCCTAGCACAGAACCCCTTCAGTATCTGAGTGAGTGTGACAGGAGAGGGGGAGCCAATTCTGAACAAGCAGGGCCCCCATGGCCAGCAGGAGGGAGCAGCCAGCCCAGCTGTCTACAGCCGCTGGAGTCAGCTCTGTTCCATCTCGAGATCACTATCACAGAGCCTTGGCCTCATCCCTGCCCTTGGCCTTGGAAGCGCTCCTATGACCTCTTCCCAACCCTAGGACACCGCCCCTTGTTCCTGGCCTCAACTCAGTAAACAGTGTGACTTTCTCCCCCAGGCCTTCAGCCCAGCAAAGCTAGCCTCTCCAGTTGTGCACATACACACACCCTGTGTACACACACACACTGCATGCACACACCTTGCATGCACACACACACTTCATGCATGCACATACACCCTGAATGCACACACACGCACTGCAAGCGCACACACAGTGCATGCCTACACACTGCAAGCACACACACAGTGCAAGCACACATATTGCAAGTACACACACACTGCAAGCACACACACAATGCATCCACACACAGGTGCTAGATGCTACACGCCACATGTGCAACACACACACTACACATCATACATATATTCACCACAAACTGAATACCACACACATATATACCACATAAACACACAAAAATATACCACATGTACACACACCACAAATATACAAAAAACATACCACACACACCACAGAAACACACAGAAACACACCATAGACACAACATACATTACACATGCAAACACACCATGCACATATACCACAAACCACTACACATACCACACACGCCCCACACACACATAGACACCACACGATGCATACCACACACGCACCTCCTACAAACTCCACACACACCCCTGCACGGACACATGCACACTCCACACACGTCCACACCCCCTTCTTTCTAGCCGTCTCTCTGGGTCCCATATCACACCCCTCCATTCAGTCCTCTGCACAACTGCTTGAGCGGTTTTTCTAAAACCCAAATTAAGCCACTTTATTTAAACTCCTCTCCCTCTTCCAAGGCCTTTCCCAAACATTCAGGCTAAGATCCTAGCCTAGTGATTTTCATCCAGTGTGCTGTGAGGTGATCTTAGGTGTGCCATGAAAACGTTTAAAGATCATTAATTACATTATTTTCCAGAGAAGTTCAAAGCACAGTAAGTCTATTCCTTTTTCTACTTTTTTTTTTTGATCAACATAATTTAAGTGTGCCCCAGATATTTAACTATAGGCTCAAGTGTGCTATGAGATTAAAAAAAAAAAAAAAAAAAAGTTGAAAAACACTGTCCTAGCCCCTTCTCAAAGCGGTCATGGCCCTCTGTGATCTGTTTGCTGCCATCCTGTCCAGTGGCCTCCCTCAGCCCATCTGTCCCTCCTGCCCTGCCCCCACCACAGGGGTCCTCAGGCCCCAGCCTGTGCAGCCTTTCGCCCCTCCATGCTCCGCCACTCACTCCATCTGAAACTCATATTCATTCTTCCAAACCCCGTGCAATGCTCCTCTGGTCTATAAACATCTCCTGACAGCGCAAGTGGAATTGCCCCCTTCCTCTTCTGTGCCTCGTGTGGGTGTGCAGTGGAATGATTGGTTTCCATGACTGTCTCTGCAGCCAGCAGGTGACCCTCCCAAAGGTATCCATCCCTGTATGTGGGGCAGGCAGTCCTGGCTTGGGATAGGCTCGGTGGAGCTGGGTGGGTGGCCCTCACCCCCCTCACTCTCCCTTACAGATCAAAGTGGAAAACCAGCATGACTACCAGGACATCACCAGCGTAGTGGCCATGGCCAAAACCTACGCCACCACTGAGGCCTTCATCGATTCCAAGTACGACATCCGCATCCAGAAAATCGGATCCAACTACAAGGCTTACATGTGAGTCCCTGGGGCAGGAGCTGGGAGGGGAGTGTGGGAGGGATGGAGGTTACAGGTGCACGTCTGGCTGCTGCCTCCTCCCCCAAGGGCAGTGACCTCCCTGGGCACATCCCTAGTCTCCCTTTCCTCCTCTCTGCCTTGCCTGTTTACAGCTTATCCCCCAGTAGAAGGGCTATTTTCCCAGAGAAAGAAAGGCCCTAGGCATGTTTGGGGGAACTGCAAGTATACACAGGATATCTGTCTTAGGAGTCAAGACCGAAAGATAAATTTGGAGACAAATCAAGGAGTCCTTTGAATGCCTTGCTGAGAGGATTTGG
Organism: Otolemur garnettii; assembly: GCF_000181295.1. Taxonomy (NCBI): domain Eukaryota; kingdom Metazoa; phylum Chordata; class Mammalia; order Primates; family Galagidae; genus Otolemur; species Otolemur garnettii. The sequence goes on from NW_003852402.1 coordinate 14,232,112, forward strand.
GTTTTCTTCTGTTCTCTTTTAAGCAGAGAAGTGGTGTGATCTGATATTTATTTATAAAAGACTCTGAGGCTGTAGGCTACAAAGGGATTTCTCTGGAGCCGAGGAGACCAGTCAGGAAGCTACATCAGATCTCTCGGGCTGCAAGCAACAGAAACCCATGTCTGATTGCTTTCATGGGATTTTTTAGGTGAATTTATCAGAAAACCATAAATGATCAGAAACTTAAAAGAATCAAGCCTGGCTAGAGGCCTGTGGCTCAAGCAGCTCAGGCACCAGCCATATACACCTGAGCTGGCGGGTTCAAATCCAGCCTGGGCCCGCCAAACAACAATGACTGCTGCAACTAAAAAATAGCTGGGCGTTGCGGTGCCTGTAGTCCCAGCTACTTGGGAGGCAGAGGCAGGAGAATCGCTTGAGCCTAGGCGTTGGAAGTTGCTGTGAGCTGTGATGCCACAGCACTCTATTCAGGACCACAGCTTGAAGCTCTGTCTCAAAAAAAAAAAAAAAAAAAAACCTAAGACAAAAAAAGAAGAAGAAAACCAAACCACCCCCCCTTTCCCTGGACTAAATTATCAATTTTAAAAATATTAGGAGCCAGGGCAGCCCCAGGAATCTAAGTCACCAAAAATAATAATAAACCATCTTCATGGCACCCTTGCTGATAAATGGACCTGCCCTAATCATTTTCAAAATTGTGGTTCCACGGAACAGTGCTCATCAGTCCTACTTTGGTCACACACTTATTGATTAGAGACAGGCAGAAAATCAGTATGGAGAGTCCCCCTACAAAGGCATGCGGTGTGGGCCAGCTCAGGCCTCAGTGGAAACAGAGGCAGGTGTTGTATCTGAAGGAAAAGGGATTGAATGTGAGGCAGGACGCCCTAGAGGTGGTTCAGCCAAGGATGATTACAACAGGGGGTGGTTACAAGGATGAGTGGGTGTTCTGGAAGAGGTGGACCGTCTTACTCCTTGGAGGGGATTTATCTGCCCCAAGGGCTCTCTGTCACGCCCCTTGCAATGTTGTTATTAGTTCCACTTGAAATGATGAGGTCACAGAGGACCAACCTTCAAGGACTTCATGGAGCACTGACCGTGTGCCTGGCTCCCTGTGGGAGGACCACCATCCCTGGGCAGTTGGAAGGTGTCTCTGGGAGGCAACTGATGCTCTAGGACAGGACTGGCAAACCACAGCCACAGGCCAAATCCAGCTGCCACCAAGCTCTGTAAAATAAAGTTGTGTTGGGCACAGCCCTGCACATCTGTTTATGTCTTCCTGTGGTTGCTTTTGCACTACCCGACTTGCCTCAACCAAGGGTCAGCAAACTTGTTCTGTAAAGAGCCAGCTGGTAATGTTAAGCTTGACGGGCTCCCTAGTCTCTGTCACAACGACTGTACTCTGCCACAGCCCGAGAAACTGGGAGAGATGCAGGCAAGTTGACCTCAAAGAAAATATTCCCAGGAAAGGGACGGAGCCAGTTCTCAAGGGAAGACTCTGCCCCATCTTGTCAATCACCCTCTTCCTCCTGTGAGCCGGCCAGACCTGTCACTCCTCTCAGATGGGCTGGTGGTGATAAGATTGCCTCCCCTTGCCGCTCTGAGTGGTGGCCCATTCCGGTGCGTTCCTGAGGCCCCCAGCGACCATCAGGATATCATTTCCCTCCTCCCTTCACTGTGACAGTTCCACTTGACATTGACAACACCTTGTCCCAGATTCTCTTCTCGAGGATTACCTCACTGCTGCATTCCTTATGCTGAGCCTCTCTGGCCCGACAGCTTCCAATTTGTCATTAGTTACGGCGTTTCCTGGACTCTGGGCTGGCCCACATCCAAGGGAGGGGTTTGGTGTCCAACCTCACTGTAGAATGTCCCTGACCATTTAAACTTCTCTTTGGCCTACGCCTGGCCCTGCACTGGAGCCTTTGTGCTGGCTGCTACTGGAATGTCATTCTTACTAGGTCCTCGCAGAGACATCAAGGAAATATACAGGTATATCCTTACCTGTGTGTACACTATATCCATAATTATTTACATATACACATATATATATCTCCATCTATTCCTATAGGAAGCTAAACAGAGTCATAATAACATCTCTAACTTGGATGCAGTAGCACACGGTTCATTTCTGCCTTCCCTGACTGCTAATCTCCAACCTCCCATGCCCCCATCTGCACCCATTTACTCACTGTCCCAGCCCAGGATCTGTGCAGTCTCAGAACTGTTAACCAGTGGCCCAGTGCTTCTATGTGGTTCCTTTGCCTTTAGTCAGGTGAAAGAATACATGATGCATTCAACAAAAATCGAAGACAATTTCTGTGTCCCCCAGAAATTCATATATTGAAATCCTAGCCCTCGAGATGATGGTATTAGGAAGTGGGGCCTTTGGGAGGGGATTGGATGGTGAGGGCAGAGTCCTCAGGAATGGGGCTAGTGCCCTTACAAAAGAGTCCCCAAAGAGCTCCCTTGTCCCTTCCACCGTGTGAGATTCAGCAAGAAGGTGCCATCTATGACCTGGAAATAAGCCCTCACCAGACTGAATCTGCCACACACTTGATCTTGGACTTCCCAGCCTCCAAAACTGCGAGAAATCAATTTCTGCTGTTGATAGTGCCCTAGCCTGTGTATTTTGTTAGAGCAGTCCAAACAGACTGAGATAACTCAACACAGGTAGATACTTTCATCCTAGTCTATGTTGCAGCCTATAGTGTGGTGGCTCCATTACACTCAGAATAACCCACCCCTTCCCCCATGCCTGCGAGGGGCTCGGTGGGCTGGGCTCTGCCACGGAGTGTCATGTTTAAGTGAAGGGAGTTTTGTAAGATAGGGTTTGGTGGCTTCTGCCACCAAATGGGAATGATAATAATAACAATAATGCCTGTCTCATTAGGTTTTGTGAGGCTAAAATCAGCCAACACTTATAAAGCCCTTAGACGCAGGTCCCAGACATGGAGAGCACTCATCAACTGTCAGCTCTCACTGCCCCCTTCTCTGGGAAGGGAGACAACTGGTTTGCATTGCTGCTGCTTCTGCCCTTGGGACACTTTCTTTCCTTGTCTCCACTTAACCAATAATAATAGTAGCACCAATTGTGCCATAGGATTTATGGGAATATTTCCTTCAATCCGCACAATACCTGACAAGCCTGTTACTAGAACTGTTCCCATTTACCACTGAGGAAATAAAGACTCAGAGATGCTGCCCAAGAGCCAAACTCACATCTGCCTGATTTTAGTCAGTTCTTAGCTTCTCTTACCGTAATACAGAACCCGCTATACCAAATCCTACTTGTCCTCTGGGGTCCATCACAGCGGCCGCCTTCGAGGGTCACATTGTATGACTCCGGTTTCTCGTTCGCGCCCAGAGCCCTTCACTCCTCACGTCCACTACTAACCTACCATGTCTGTCCTCTGCTTTTAGGCTGGCCCACCATTCTGGGTGGGGAGCAGCCTGAGCAGGGGGTCATCTCCGCATGCTCTGACTAAGCCGATACCCCAGATGGAGGGTGGACCTGTGAGAATCTCCAACTATAACTGAACCAAGCTAAACTGAACTGCCATAGCGCTTAGCAGTGGGGCTGTGCTCCTTAGGAATTAAGGCTCTGAATGGCCCCTATCTGTTCTCAGCATTTAGATGCTTGTTTTTCTGTCTTACAAGGACTTATTTTTGTATCGATTTCTCTTCCCAGTTCACCCTTTAACCTCAACCACATGCCTTCCCTTGACCTTAAAACAAATAGGTTTGTCTTTGCTTAAACTCATTCTGTCTTTGCTGAATCCAGATGTCCCTTTGGGGATAGTCTGTTGAGATTTTAACCCCAACATACATTGTCCCCACCCAGTAGGTAGATACTGGACGCCCATTACATACCAGGCCCCATTGGATACTGGGAACCTATTACAGGCCAGGTGTCACTGCACACCGAGTGTACAGGGTGTGAAGTCAAACGTGGCTCCTACCCTTAGCTTTCCCCTCCATCAGGGAAGAGAGGACACTAAAGCAATCATAAGTGAGATGGGCACTGTGAAGTTCATTGTCAGGTGTAGTCCAGGGGGTCTACTCTAGTTGGGAAGGTGCCCTCTCAGAAAGTCAGGCTTCAAATGAAACCAAAAGGATGAGGAGGACTTGGGGAGGTAAATACGAGACAAAGACTGTCTGTGGCAAAGGGAAGAAGGCACATGGAGGCCACTCCACAGGGAAGGAGCACTAGAAAGGAGGTCAGTTGTTGCTGGAGCAGCAAAGGCAAAGGGAAGGAAGGAGGATGGTGGGGCAGGAAGGGGCCGGACGGCCTTCCTCCTCTTCACAATGGAAAAGTACGCATGTCTCGCTAAGGATCATTTTTTCTATATTTGAGGGCCTGAAAAATTCCAGAACCACCATCGGCTACACTGCCCTAGTTCTCCTCAAAAACTGGAGTCCAACCAAAGTCTGGGGGATTTCATCTAATAATATAGGCATTCTTAAAATTTAATCTGTAAATGTCAAAGATGGCTTAGGAAATAATACACAAGATCTGACAAATAAATAAAGCAGTCACATAAAGGGAAATAAATAAGAAAATATAGCTGAGGTCCATGTGTGTAACTAAGAACACATGCCATAATTGAGCCAGATATTTTACTCAGAGCCTCCTCACAGCCAAAGCAAAGAAAGAAATCAGATCAGTGACAGAATCCTCTCATACCCTCCGTGTGTTATCTGTTCCGATACAGGAGAACCTCTATATCTGGCAACTGGAAGGCCAACACAGGATCTGCCATGCTGGAGCAGGTGGCCATGACGGAGAGGTAAGAGACAGAAGAGATATTATTGGGAGGGGCCCTGGCCATGGGGGGTGCTGAGGGGGAAATGCAACAAGGAGCCCTGTAAAGGCGGCCACCTCATGCTGTACCCAGTGCTCCCCACTCAGAGAGAGCACTTTCCTAGGCATGACCGCCTTTACTGCCTACCACAATCTACAGGGTAGGTATTAAAATAATCCCATTTACAGATGAGAGAAGAAAGCTCGGAGAGGGGAAGTGATTTGTCTAGGGTGACAAAGCTGATTAATGACAGCGCTGAGAGTATGACCCTGATGTCTTGACTCTACGTCTAGCGATCTTTCCGGCCCAGCTGCTTTAGGAAAATAACAGCACTCACCACCCTGGCAGCTGCAAGGAAGCATCCTTATTGAGGAAGCAGGGGTGTTGGAGGGTCCCCTTCCCCTCTCAGACTTACTTCCTCTGTAAGAATGGGGAGAGGCTGACTTCCCACAAAGCATGCGTTTCAGGGGTGCACTTGGGTCTTTCTCCCTGAGACACTGCTGTGTGCCAGCCTCCTTGAGAAAGCACTAAGTCACTTGGTCTCAGGGCCAGCCACACACACGTTCTTGCCTGCCTGCTAGTGCTTCTACCTGCATGCCTGCAATAATAGTGGACACACGTGGACACAGCACGGGCTGCATGGCCAGAAAGTTCTATTCAGTGAACATTTATTGAGCACCTACTGCATGCCATGTTGTACTGAGCACCAAAAGGATGAAAATATTCCACGGTTTCCTCTAAGAATTATGTATCAGTTACAAGTGTCACAATATAAATCAGATTGAATTGTACAAAAAGATTTACTGGCTGGTGTCACTGAAAAGGGTACAGTGGCAGGTGAGGCTTTAGGACTCCTTCTCTATCCTGGCTCTCCTTCTCTTTGCCATAATTCGAAAAGCCTCTCTCAAATGGCGGCCTATGGTGTCCCTGGGATTCTAGCCTCACGGTGCCAGGAGAAAGAAAGTTCCTTTTTCCCAACCTTTTCAACCAAAGCCTGGAGTTGAGCTGTATTTGCTGATTGGCCTAGCTTAGGTCACATGACCATCCCTGAACCAATCGCTATGGCCTGGGAAGCGTCAAAGCAGTTATTGGACAGACCTGTCTGTGCCAGGTCTCCACCCCCTGTAGTAAAACAGAGGGTGACCTTGAGTACTTTAATAGTCCTGAACTCCACGCTTAACAAAGGCAATAGTACCCAGGTCAGGGTGCAGCTGAGGGGGCTGAGTGAGGGAGGGATGTGCAGAACCTAAGCCAGCGGCAGCCCAAGGCAGGGAGGACACTTCCCCTTCCCATCAACCTCCGGAGCAGCTGCTCTCATTAACCTGAGAACACCCCACACACTCACACCCAGCACTCCAGTCTCACAGAGATTGTGTTCACCACCTGGCATGAGACAGTCATGGCCCTCTTCTCCATGGGAGCTGCTCACGATGTCCCCAGTAGCCCAGCATCTCCAGGGCTTTGCTCAGTCCCAGGCCACGTGGGCCATTCCCCCAGGAATCTACCACGGACTGAGTCTGTTCACTGGAATCTGGAGTTGGATAGGATATAGGTTTAGAAGCTGAGTAGCCATTTTTGCAGTCATGGCCAGAACTTCGGGGCCTGAACAGAGCTCCTCAGGGGCAAAGTCCACATAGGGACCCATAAACAGACCCCTCCATCCACCTGGCTCACCTGCCTGCCAAATAGCCTGACCAGCAGGCAGAGCCAGTGCTAGTCCCACCTGGCTGCAGGGGACCAGGACTCTATCCTCCAGAGTCTCCCACACTGCTCCACCCTTACAGCCCATTCCTGGACACTGCGGTGCCTGTGCTTTGCAGGGTACAACCAGCACGTGACCCAGAAGTTCATCATCTGCAAATAGCCTCTGAAACCAGTTGCTTCCAATCCTAGTCCCAGACTTCCAACTTCCATTGAGAAGAAACCAGATTTGTGATGCATCTCAGGGCACCACTCTCCCTAAGCATGTAGTGCCCACAAATCAGCCCTTGGTGCTGAATACAAGGACACCAATCAATCGGGAAGTCCAGGGGACTCCGAGAACTCCAAGGACCAAGGAGGTTCCCAAATGTGGCTACCCATCAGAATCACTTGGGATGCTTTTAAAAATTACAGAAATTATCCTAACATAGGGTGGAGCCCCCAAATCTGGCTATTTATTTGTGCATTTGTTTAACCCTCCTAGTGATTCTGATGTCCAAACCAAAATCGGACCTAGGTCTTTCCATTTGACAGATTAGGAAACAGAGGCTGCAAGAAGGATAGGCCCCCTAAAATTATCAAGGAATTAATAGCAAGAATGTAGGTCCCTGGTCTCCCATTCTGAGTGAGGACAGGCCAGATGCATTCAGAATAGGGTGGCCTGGAATCCAGAGTTGGGAATTCCTAGAATCTTGAGTCAGATAGGGTCTGGGTTCAGAAGGTGCACAATGATTTATTAGTCACACTGAGCCTCCATTTCTTCATCAGTAAAATGGGTTAAGACTTTCCTGATAAAGTTGTGATGGGATTAGGAAGAACGAAGAGTCAATCCCCCCCGCCCCCCACTGAGCAGAGAGAGCTCAGTGGGTGTGAGTTTCCATCCTTCCTTTTACTTCTCTGATCTCACGTGCTCCTCACTACAGCTGCTTGAGAACACTGCGCTAGGAGCCCCGAGAGAGCTAAGTAATCCTGGCTCTGACTGTCTTGCTGTGACGTGGGGAAGCCCCTCTCCCTCTCTAGGCTGTTTATGAGTAAGATGAGAGATGAGTTCTAAGAGCTCTCCAGCCAGGATCCCTCCTTATCCCAGCCCTTAGGGCTCACAGACACAAAGAGATCTGAGAGCAGGCGAGCCCCCGGTGACCCTGGAGAGTGGGGGAAGAAGCAAGAACATAGACACAAAGTCCCCTGTGACTCCCAAATCCAGCCCACAAGGGGAGCCAAGTGCAAGCTGGGAAGATTTCTCCGGATACAACCATCCCCTTGTTGCAGGGTCAAAGTCCAGCCTTGAGATCTGTCCCCAGCAAAGCAAACTGGCCTTGCAGCCATCAAGTAGCTGGAAAGGGAACAAAAGCCACAGGGCCAGAGGGCCAGGCCCCTGGGCCAGGCGGGAGCAGCCTGCCAGGCTCCCCAGCCGGCCTGCCCCAGGCTTGGGGAGAATGTGCCCTTTGTCCCCCACCAGGTCTGGTCTGGCCAGGGCTCTGGCACTTGGGGGCATCCTGGGAGGGCTTTCTGGAGCCCCTTCAAGCAGCTTTCCCCAGGGAAAGGGCTGCAGGATGGCTGGGTGTCCAGGATAGCTCCGGTGGGTGGGATAAGCTCCCATGGCTGTCGGGCCCTCAGGGTCCTGTGGGTGGGGGATCCCATTCTCTCTCTCCCTCCTCCTTCGTCTCTCCTCTGTCCCCCTCTTTCCTGTTCTTTCTCTGGGCCTCTCTCCCACTGCCCACCTCTGTCCCTGCCTCCCTCTCTCCCACTGTCTCTCTGTCTCTCTCTCTCTCTCCATCTCTATCTGGGTGCATGTGTGTCGCTGTCCCTCCCTGCCTGTTTTTCTGTATGTGTCTCCCCCTCTCTCCCTGTGTGTCCCCTTCCTCGCTTCCTTGCTGTTCATCTATCCATCCTGCAGGTACAGGCTATGGGTGGACAGCTGCTCGGAAATGTTCGGCGGCCTGGACATCTGTGCCGTCAAGGCCGTCCACAGCAAGGATGGCAGAGATTACATCATTGAGGTGAGGGGCATGCTGGCAGGCGTGCGGGAGGGAGGGAATGCAGGCATGGGCTCCAGTAGGTCAGCTGGGTCCTGGGTCCTGTCCTGGGCTCAAGCAGCCTGAGTCTCAGTGGGTGGCTTCAGGAGGCTCCTCCCCCACAGCCCTCACGCCCCTCCCAGGCTGCCACAAAAGCCTTCCTGCCCTGGGGCAAAAGTTCAGGGCAAGGGGTTTAACAACTTTCCCTAACCTGCAGGCTTAAAGGTAGGGGGAAGAGTATTTGGCAGGATTCCGTCCAGTTGGGCCCCTTCTGTTTCCTCACTGTCACCGTGCAGAAACTCCATCACTTGTTCACGCAACAAATATGAACTATGGGTTCCATGGGCAAGCATGGGTGTGGCTCTGGGGGTGCAGCTGGACACAGCAGACATGGGGTTTGCAGGCTGGCAGGGAAGAGGGCGCTAAGCAAAGGCAGGTGCTGAGGGCTGAGGGCGAGGACCCAGGTGTGCAGGGGTGTGACCGGAGGGAAAGATGGAGGGAACTATCACTAGGAGAGAGGCCGGCAGGGGGCTGTGGGTCAGAATCTCTCTCAAGACCCTCCTTCAGCCCGTGCCTCTCCCAGGCCCACAAGCTCCTCTGTGACTCCCCCATGTTCCTCATGGTCCCTAGATACTCCTCTTCCCTCCTCTCCTCCCCTTCCCTCCCCCTACATCCTGTGGCCCTCACTGCTTTCCCTGAAAATATCCCTCTGACCTTAGAGTCCCCCATCCTCTCTATACCCCACACACCCTCGTCCTCACCCAGCTGTCTCCCTCCATGGCCTTGTCCTCAGCCCACAGCGCAGGGATGGCGCTGACACAAGGCCAAGACACGTGAGGGAGAGCCCCGCGGCTGCCCCCTCCCCGGGGTGTGGACGGCTAATGGGAAGCACATGGCCAGGGTGACCACAGGAGCCAGCCTGTCCTCCAGGCCCTCGTGTCTGCCCCACTCCTCGGGGAGCCATTGCCGAGCAGGACCAGTTGACTCAGTGAGGGGGAACCAGCTGTGCCAGGAGAGCATTCACACCCATCCCCAGGGTGCCTCCCTGGAGACCAGGGGAGGCAGCTCAGGACGACGGTCCCCCAGAAAAGCTGGCGCTCCACAGGATGAGTTACGTCTGTATTAGCAGACCCAGTCTTACTCTGGAGAACACCTCTTCAGTCCAGAAACCATTTCCCTCTGGCCACTATCATTCCTGAGATTCCCCGAGTTGCCCCTTCTCGGAGGAACCATGGAAGGGGCCAGAAACAGCTGCTGCCCGGGGGAGCCAGTTCCCACCTTCCTGGGAGCTTCAGTCCAGAGGTGGGGCAGGGATCCTCCTCCTGGGCACTGCAGGTCCTGAGACCCTACCTGGACCTCCTGCCTCTGCATCTCCTCTCAGGACCCCCAGACATGCACCCAGCTCTGGCCACAAGCCCTCAGTCCTTTATTCACTGAGCCACTCCCCAGGGCACCAGCCCCCAAGCCAGGTGAACACAGCACAGCAGCAAACACCACAGCAGGGACCCTTCCTCCCACAGCTGCCACTACAGAAAGGTGACAGGTGGTCAACGGATGAAGGACTCCTGGCTCCCCCAGCCCATCCTAGCTCGGTCACTCCCTCTCCCTCGAGGTAGTGTTACCTCTGCCCCTGTGTGCTCCTGCCTCTCTGAATTCAACTTTCACTCGTAGGAAGAAAAGAAATCTGTGTCCGTGGGCCCAGGCTTCCTGGCTCCAGACATTCAGACGGTCAGGGATGAAAGACCTTTCACATAAAAAAAGTCAAAGTCGTGGGCTTGAACTTGAAGAAACAAGAAAACAACATCTCAAAAATGTTCCAGGGGGGGGGAGAGAGAGAGAGAGAGAGAAGGAAAGGAAAGGAAAGAAAGATGGCTTTTCAGATTTGTTTTTCCTCACAAAAACATTGCAGAATTTATTTCCCTTGCTTTGGGGTTTGGGGTGGAGTCAGGGAAGATGGTGAACTTGTTACCAGGAATATAAAAGGTATTTTCCCCCAGAGAGGGAGAAAAAAAGGGAGAAGAGATCTAAAAATACTGGCTTCTTCAGCCACCTCTGTGGTGAGAACAGAAAATTTGTGTGAAATGTTTTGTGAAGATCTTTACAATGAAATGCTCAGGGGAAAGACCCTTGAACTTGCCCTCTCTAACCTGTGCGGGGAATGACATTGCTCACTGGAAAAATGTTTCCCTGGGGAAATTAGAGTGTCCACTTCCTTTGGCCGCATCTACCATGGGGATTCCAAATGCCTTGACCTCAGGTTCCTTGCGGTGGCCGTTTTCCACTGCAGGGAGTGCAGGAAATAGAAACCAGAAAAGAAAGGGGTGGCCCGGGGCAGGGGACACAAGGGTGCAGAAGCCCACATACATTTCGAAACAGCCCACAGTCACAGCAGCTCAGCCAGTGCCCACTGAGAGACTGTCCGCGTACTGGGCACTGGGATCCCGGGATGTCCCAGGCCCACATGCAGCCCACAAGGAGCTCAACTCCCAGAGTCTTCAGGACCCTGCTAGAATCTGTACTCATCCTTGAGTTTGCTTTTCATTCCCAACTACAATGGGTGCTTTAGATCACAGACCCCTAAAAGTTCCAGCCAGCAGGGTCTTAGCAGCTGCTCAAATCCCTCAGTTCACTACTGAGAAAAATAGAGGCCCGTAGAAGACAAGAGACTCGCCCGAGATCACACGGCAAGTCCATACCAGAATTCAGGCCTGGAACCCAGATTTCCTTTGCCCACCTTTTCAGGGGGTTGATGAGAATTCATCCGATGAAATGCAAGGATCATGGATTGCTAGCAATGTGTCCTTGAACTTGCCACTTCTTTGACCTTCAAGTCAGGGTAATAATAGTACCTACTTGAAAGAGCTATTGCAAGATTTATGTGAGATCATCCACACCCTAAGCTTAGAACAGTGCTTAGCACATAGCAAGTATTCAATATTCAATAAAATATAGCACTTGTTAGTATCCTAGCCATTACAAGGAGGGCTTATTGCAAGGACCTGTCAGGCCTCCACTTAGCAGGTATTTATTGAAGGCATACCTGTCTAACAGGACTCAGGGCCACTCCCTGACCTTGGGGGCTCACAGTCCAGTTGTGGAGACCCAGTAAACAAGAGATGACAGTGCTGCGGGATGAGCTGTCCAGTGGGACAGGCAGACTGAGGACAGTGGGATGCAAGTGTAAGGTGGCTCAGCAGAGCTCATGCAGTCGGAGGAGGGTCCCTGGAGGAAGGTGCCTCACTGGATGAGGAGTTAGCCAGGTAGAGAGTAGGCAGAGGGAATGACCTGCAGAAGGACCTGCAGGAGAGCGAGAACCTGGTGAGTTCAGGGCTCAGGGGAATGGGAGACAAGACAGTGAGTGATGGGGGTGGGGCAGGTGAGCACAGGCGGCTGGATTCCTACAGTGGAGGAGGACAGAAGATGACAAGGCCAGCCATTTTGCAGATCTGCTAAAGCCTGACGGACATCCATTTAAGACCTCCTACAGCTGCCAGTGCCTGAGCAATCACGTGGGTCTTTGGCCTGTGTGACCTTGGGCAAGTCCCTTTCCATCTCTGGGCCTCAGTTGCTCCATCCCTCTGAAGAGCAGAAGGGGCAGCTGTGATGCCTCAGGCTACCTCCCCACACAAGCACTTTCCTTCTAGAACAGCCCAGCTCCCTGGGGAGTGAGTTTTGCTCCCAGCTATGTTCGGCCAGGGCCCCAGAGAACAGGCCTTCCCTCTTCCCTCTGAACCCTAGATCAGCTCCAGCTTCTGTCATTTTTTTTGTCCTGATTGAGCCCCCACCTTCACTGTTTCCGGCTTTGCGGAAAGCCTTGACCTCAGCAGAGGCAGAGGAGGCCAACCCTAAGCCTGGGAGGGGACCTGAGTGGGAAAGGAGGGGGCGGAGAGCGAGTCAGATGGCTGCGGCCGGGCAAATGCAGGGGGGATGGAATGGCACCCAGGGGCTCCTTGGGGCCCAGTCCCAGCGGGAGGAGCCAGCCGGTGGTTTGTGTGGTGGACATCGCCATCTGGTGGTCACCTCTGTCCTAAGTCCTGAGCTGGCGCTCCTGGGATGTGCTGCACAACTGCCAGGCTCTCGGGCCTGGGGGTCCCTCAGCCTCCTCTCTCTCCCTCAGGTAATGGACAGCTCAATGCCCCTGATTGGGGAGCATGTGGAAGAGGACAAACAGCTGATGGCCGACCTCGTGGTCTCCAAGATGGGCCAACTCCTGATGCCAGGAGGCATGGTGCCCTCGCCCCTGAGACCTTGGGTAAGATCCTGAGGGACAAAGGAGACTTCTAGCAGTGAGAAATGCTGGCTGTCTGGGGATGGGGAGTCTTTGGGACCAAAGGAACCACCGCAGGGAGAAAGCAATGGGATGTGGGCAGAGGCCGGGCTCACACCTGACAGGTGTGTGTATGTAGGCAGCTTCCCGGGGGACCCTCCTCCCCCCACCACCCCGGGGAGAACAATCTTGTCCCAGCTGGCCTTTGGGCATCTTTGGGCTGACATTAGTGACAGCTGTCCCTTCCATGCCCTCCAACCTGGGCCTGAGCAAGATGTGTGTGTGTGTGTGTGCGCGCACACGTGCCAGAGTACATGTACACACGTGCCCTCTATGTGCTGCTCCCGCACCAGTCAATAGAGACATTGTGTCTTCCACTTCCCCATCCTCCAACCTGGACAAGCCCTCACATAGCTCCTGCCCCAACTGTCCCCACCATAGACCACTGGATTATTCTCCAAAAAATCTGCCAGATCCCCATCTTCCTAGAAAAGCAAGTCTCAAAACCTGTCCCCCCACCCTCACTTTCCCCACAAACACTAATCTATGACAACAGACATCTGAATAATGATCAGATGGGGTCATAAGGGATTTGTCCCCTGGGAGAGGGTAGGGGACAGCCTTCTCCACTGGGAATGTGCTATGTCTTGATCCAGGCAGTGGTTACACCCAGGTAGACATGAGTAGGACTTCATTACACTGTACTCCCCAGAACTCTAGACTTAATCTAAGTCTTATCTCCCGAATGAAAAGATCTTTATAAATTAAACTCTCCCACCCAGAAAGTAAACGGCTGTGGTGACATCAGCAGGCTTCTTTTCTCTCCGTCTGCTCTAGGCTCCGCAGACTAAATCAGCAAAATCTCCAGGGCAAGCCCAGCGGGGACCTCAGCTAGGACAGCCCCAGCCACGCCCACCTCCACAAGGTATGACCCAGGACACGCCACCAAGAGAAACCGTCTCAGTGAGGCTCTTGAAATGCAGTGAGGGACCCATGTGTGATTTCCAGAAGGCACTCCGGGAAAATCCATCTTAATACCCTAGCCACAGAGGACACTTGTCCACTTCACGACACTGTGAGGTGTCATTCCCGTAAAGTCAGGAAAGGAAGATGCCACCTAGAAAGTCAATTTACTACATTCCATATATGTACAAGTGCTGTGAGATCGCCCCCTCTATTTTTGCACTTTTATCCTGCCAACCACTCTTCAGTGAAAACAGTATTTCCTTTTTACAGAGGTGAAAATTGAGGCTTTGCCCAAGGAGGAACAATAAGAAAATGGCAGATTGACAAGTCTGGCCTTACAGACCTGCTAGAGGGTGTTTACTCATAGCAATGAGTGGTGCCTGATTAGAGCCCTGTGAGTCAACCAGCTAGAGTAAGAAAGAACGGAAAATGGGACATTGTATGTAATCTCAAAAATATTCCAGCATTACCATGTGAATGTCACTCTTTAATAGAGAATGGATAAACTAGATACCAAGATGAAGGAACATGGTGACAATAGCAGGGTGACTTTCTTGAGGACTGTCAGCTGTTCAGGGGTTCTCACGAGCAGAAGTCCGCCCTGCATTTTCTCTAGAGATCCAAACTTTCTGGCACATTTGCTGCCAGTGCAGAACTAGAACAGCTGCACAGCAGGAAAGCAGAGTGAGCACTTTCCCTGTAATCGTATAAGGATCTACTTAAAAGCCTATCAGTAAGAAAACGGTACCATCATATCGTGGCCTTCCCAGAAACAATTATTAAAGCAACAGATCCATTGCTTGTTGAGAAAAATCAGCACTGGGCACCAATTGGCTTCCTCTTTTATAGGTCTTAGGTAAAATGCACCATCCATCCTTCTTGTGTGTTCTTCTCTTCCTGGAAAAGTAGAAAGTATTGAAGAAAAGGCGGATGGTTGAATTGTTTACAGCTGTATACAGACATCCATTGGCGATATCGCAGGTTCTATCCCAGACCATCACAATAAAGCAAATACCACGATGAAAGAGAATCACACAATATTTTTTTATTTCCCAGTACCTATAACAGTCATGTTTACATTTTACTATAGCACTTTAATGTACAGTAGTATTTTGTCTTAAAAAAAACTATGTACATACCTTAACTATAAAGTAATTTATTGCTAAAAAAAATTCTAACAATCATCTGAGCCTTCAGTGTGTCATCTTTTTGCTGGTGGAGGGTCTTGCTTTCTAGTTGATGGCTGCTGGTAATCAGGGTGGCAGTTGTTAAAGGCAGGGGTGGCTGTGACAATTTCTTCAAATAAGACAACAATGAAGTTTGCCATGGTGACTGCCTTTTCCTTTCACAATGATTTTTCTGTAGCATGTGGTGCTATTTGATAGAATTTTCTTCATAGTAGAACTTCTTTCAAAAGAGGAGTCAATCCTCTCAAACCCTACCACTGTTTTTTTGGTTTTTTGTTTGTTTGTTTGTTTGTTTTGGCCAGGGCTGGGTTTGAACCCACCACCTCCATCATATGGGGCCGGTGCCCTACTCTTTTGAGCCACAGGCACCCCCCAACCCTTCCACTGTTTTATCAACTAAGTGTATGCAATATTCTAAGTCCTTTGTTGTCATTTCAACAATGGTCATAGCATCTCCACCGGGAATAAATTTTATCTCAAGAAACCACTTTCTTGATTTCTATGTAAGAAGCAAGGTCTCATCATTCAAGTTTTATCATGAGATTTCAGGGACTCAGTTACATCTTCAGGCTCCCCCTCTAACTCTAGTTCTCTTGCTCTTTCCACTTATCTGCAGTAACTTACTTTACTTCCTCCAGGGAAGTCTTGAACCCCTCAAAGTCATCCACAAGGCTTGGAATCGACTTCTTTCAGACTCTTGTTAACGTTGATATTTTGACTTCCTCCCATGAATCACGACTGTTCGTAATGACATCTAGAAGGGTGAATACTTTTTGGAATCTCTTCAGTTTACTTTGCACAGATCCATGAGCAGAATCACTATCTGTGGCAGCTATAGCCTTGTGAAATACATGTCTTAAATTATAAGACGTGAAAGTCAAAATTACTCTTCGATCCACAGCGTGAAGGCTGTGCTAGCAGGCATGAAAACATTAATCTCTTTGTACACCTCCAATGAGCTCTTGGGCAACTGGGTGCATTGTCAATGAGCAGTAATATTTGGAAAGAAATCATTTTTTCTGAGCAGAAGTTCTCAACAACGGCCTTAAAATATTTAATAAACCATGTCGTAAACATATGTGCTATCATTCAGGCTCAGTTGCTCTTTTTATAGGGCACAGGCAGAGTGGATTAGCATAATTCTTAGGGGCCCAAGGATTTTTAGAATGGTCAATGAGGACTGGCTTCAACTTAAACTTCCTAACTACATTAGCCTCATGAACATTACTGTTCTTCAAGCAGGTACGTGTGGTTTTTTTTTTTTTTATTAAATCATAGCTGTGTATATTAATGCAGTCATGGGGTACAGTGTGCTGGTTCTATATACAATCTGAAATATTTTCATCAAACTGGCCAACACAGCCTTCATGTCATTTTCTTAGTTATTGTGTCAAGACATTTATATTCTACATTTAGAAAGATTCACATGTACCCTTGTAGGATGAACCATAGGCGTGGTCGCACCAATTACCTTCCCTCCACCCATCCTCCCCCCTCCCCTCCCCTCCCCTCCCTCTCCCCTTTCCCCATATTCTTGGGCTATAATTTGGTTATAGCTTTTATATGAAAGCTATAAATTAGTTTCATAGTAGGGCTGAGTACACTGGATACTTTTTCTTCCATTCTTGAGATACTTTGCCAAGAAGAATATTTTCTAGCTCCATCCACGTAAACATGAAGGAGGACGTGTGTTTTTTAAGCCAGTTCCATGTCTTAACCACCTTCACAGTTTTAGGCAAGTCACATTACCTCTCCAAGCCTCAGTTTCCCCAGGGTAAAGGAGGACATAAAGCTGCCACCCATAAGGCTGGGAAATCGTCCATGAGATAATGCAGGTGACATAGTTAGCAAGGTATTTGACACAGAGCGGTGCTTAGGAGTTGTCAGTTCTTACTGTTAATCATTTGCTATTACTATTATGCCACTCCGACTGTTAATGACTGGTGTCTTATGTTTCTCTTAGTGATTACCATTAACAATCTTTATAACTAATATCATTATCATTAACAATCCTTACAACTAGCGCAGCCCCGCTGCCCTCCTGCCTAGCAATAATTCTGTAGTTGTAAATGTTCCAAAACTACTTCTTCCTCACCCCCACCTGGCTCCTGGTGGGGCCTCTGCCCCAGGACTGACTTCTTAAAAACACATCTGAACAGAACCCTTTGGAAACAGAGAACTACTGTATCCCCATTTCCTCTCTGGCTCAGAGTAGAAACGTGCTTGATAAAGAGATATTATTTTAAGGGACGTGAGGCTAAACATAACTTTTAGTGAGGCGAAAAACAATCCATTTAAAACCAATGAAGGTAATTAAGGAAAATGGCTGGCGCATTTACATTCAGAATAAAAATAACAAGGGTCATTGAAAACAACACTTGCAGTGAGTTCCCCAAATACCAAGATCAACATCATTCACCCATTGTGAACTCACTGTTCATCTCAACTCAGTAAAAATGAAATTTGCTTTGAAAAAACTTCATTTTTTTAGGCACAAATGCTGGGCTTAGGCAAATGCTTTATATGTTTATATAAAATATATATAAAACTATATATAGATAGGTTTGGGATGTGCTAAAATAAAAAGACTAAATAGTTTGCTTTGCCCAGAAGCTGAGGGAAATAACTAGGGTGTTTCCTGACGAATCCCAGATGTTTAATAGGGGATCGACAAATAGTTAACCAGTCAATGAACGAGCATCCAGGTTTTCCAAGATACCTACCAGGAAAGGGGTATGGTGGGAATGTGAGGTAAAAGTAGAAAACAACTGTTTTGTTTGACGTGCAGTGGGTTTAAAAACCCAAAGAGTAGCCAACCTTTTAAAAATCAGGAGGTTTCCCTTTAATATCTAGATTTTTAGCTTCTCCTGATAGGACAGAAGCTCTCGAATGGGCCTGAATTCCTACATCACAACTGTTCATTGGCGTTCGTAACAGCTGTTCCCTTGGACAGACCCAGGCCTCCTCCGTTTGCCTCAGGCCCAGCTCCTCCCTCTTGTCACTTCCACAGTGACAGGAGGCATCAGGTGCTATTTTCTTCTATGTTGCACCTTTTTAGAGAAATAGTTCTCTGGATTATGTTTTTATCTCAAGTGAGAAAATATCTTAAATCCACCTTATTCTTCTTTCCCTCGCCTGCTTCATTTACTCCCACCTGCCTGGCCCTGCAGGTGTCTGAGTTGGAGATCAGCACACCCTCCAATCTACTGGGACAAAAGATGAATCAAAGTCATGTCCAGTCAGCTCCTAAACTAGCACCGCCATGCGACCCCACTGAGAAAGTGCTCTGCATGCTCACAAGCAGGGTGATGTCTGCTGAATAGTCCAACAGCCCTGTTTTACAAAGGAAGGCCCAGAAACCCAGAGAGGAGGAATGACTTAGCCACAGTCACCTAGCACATTAATGGCAAGGCTTGTGTCAGGGCCTAGGGCTCCTGGTGCCAGCGTGGAGTTAGAGCCACCAGACACACAGGCTGTGTCCTCTGGGAAGGTGCCCAGCTGACTCAATATCTGAATGGGAGGCTGGCTAAAGTCCAGTCCTTGTCCTCCTGGCACCTGCCTTAGAACTGAATCCAATGGAGAAAGCCACCTTTTCTTAATTGACACAAAGATATGACTATTACAAGGACTCAGCAGCTCTGGCTGGTATCTTTTTGGTTTTTTTTTTTTTAAAAACAAAGAAAATCAGCCAGGTGCAGTGGCTCATGCCTGTATAGCACTCTGGGAGGCCAAGGAGGGTAGATTGCCTGAGCTCACAAGTTCAAGACCAGTATGAGCCAGAGTGAGACCTTGTTTGTAAAAATAGCTGGGAGTTGTGGCAGGCACCTGTAGTCCCAGCTACTTGGGAGGCTGAGGCAAGAGACTGACTTGAGCCCAAGAGTTTGGGGTTGCTGTGACACCACGGTACACTACCGGGGCAAAATGTGAGACTCTGTCTCAAAAACAAATAAAAAACAAACAAAATCCTTATATTACTCTGCTAAGTCTGCAGAGTAATAACAAAATACCATAGGCTAGACGGGCTTAAACAACACAAATGTATTTTCTTGGAGTTCTTGAGGCTGGAAGTACAAGGTCAAGATGCAGGCAGGGTTGGGTTCTCGTTGGCTTGCAGATAACAACCTTCTTGCTGTGTCCTCACATGCCCTTTCTTCTGTGCCCCACACATGCACACTCTTGATGTTCTGCCCCTTCTTATAAAGACACCACTCCTGTGAGATCAGGGCCCCACCCATATGACCTCATTTAACCTTATTACCTCCTTAAAGACCCTATCTCCAAATAGAGTTGCATCTAGTGTTAGGACTTCAACCTAATGGTGGTGGAAGAGGGAGAGACACAATTCAGTCCATAACCCCCGTGGCAGACCTGCTGAATCAGAATCTTTATTTTGACAAGATTCCACAGTGATTCATACGCACATTTACTTTTGATTCACACTGGTTTGAGTTAGATTTCAACCTCCAGTCTTTCTTCTACACACAGCTCTCATACATATGCATCAAAATGGAATAAACCATATATACTGTTTGTAAGCTGCTTTTTTTGTTGTTTGCACATGCTAATATTCTCAACAGTGTCCTGTATCATTTAATATTACTCAGCCACATGAGTAATACATGGATTACATGGATCTATCTTAACGCTCCTAATTACTTCCCTATGGCTGGATATTTATACTGTTTTCAGTTTTTCACCATTTTTAAAAACACTGTAATAAACATCCTTGAAGCAACATTATTTATATATAGCTGTATTTCTCCCAAGAAAAATGTTGAACTTAACTTTCTTTTTTCCCATCTCCAAAGGGGGCCCTCGTCAAGCTCAGTCTCCTCAGACCCCAAGGTCCGGAAGCCCCTCCCAACAGAGGCTGTCCCCACAAGGCCAGCAGCCCCTGAGCCCCCAGTCGGGATCTCCACAGCAGCAAAGGTCACCGGGCTCTCCACAGCTATCCCGGGCGTCCAGTGGCAGCTCCCCAAACCAGGCCTCCAAGCCAGGCGCCATCCTCACCACACAGCCACGGCCTCCAGTGCAGGGCCGAAGCACCTCTCAGCAGGGTGAAGAGTCCAAGAAGCCCACACCACCCCAACCCCATCTCAAGTAAGTGCTCTGGGAATTAGAAAGGGGATAGGGTGGAGTTAGGGGACAGCAGAACTGAGCTGATTCAGACTTCAGGACTCAGAGACAAAGGAAGACTTTATGGGGCCTCCCCTAGACTTTAAGTAGGTAAACAACAGGTTTGAGGATGGAATTTGTGGGGAGACCCCATGGTCACCCTCCATGGATACATGCCTTGGTTATCTCTTATCACATAACAAACCAACCCTAAACTTAGTGGCTTAAGAGAATAACTATTCTTTGTTCACAATTTTTTGGTTCACCAGTTTGTTCTGAGTTTAGCTCAGCAGGAAGGTTCTTCTGCCAGTGTTGCCTATAGAATTGCCTGATAAAATATAAGATGCCCAGTTAGGTTTAAATTTCAGATAATTTTAGATATAAGGATGTCCCAAATATTGAGTGGAATATACTTATACTTTAAAAAGTCTTTGTGTTTCATCCAAAATTCAAATTTAACAGAGTGACGTATATTTTCATCTGCTAAACCTGGCAACCCTATTGCCGTGGATCACTCACACAGCTGCAGTCATCTGGCAGCTTTAGTGGGGCTGGATGGTCCAAGAGGACCTCACGCTCTCCTCTGCCTGGGGCCTCCCTCTCTCCATGGGGCCTCATCCTCCCAAGGGACTGCAGGCTTTCTCACATGGTAGAGCTACTTTCCAAAAAGAAAAAAAGTGGAAGTTTCAAGGACTCTGGGGACCCAGCCTTGGAAGGGACACAGTGTTACTCCATCACATGCTTTTGGACAAAGGAAGTCAGAGGGCCGCGGGCACTGATTCAAGAGGTAGGAAATAGTCTCTTGAGGAAGGAGCTACAAAGTCACACTGCAAAAGGGCAGATGATAGGGATGGGAGGAACTGATGTGGCCATTTTTATAAATCAGCCATCACTGCACACATACACCTCCTGTTTCCTCCTAGGCCCATCTCTTGATTTGAGGTCTAAAAGAGAGGTCTCAAATTAGTTGATTTGGAACATCTGCCTTCCTTCAGCTCCAGACACTCATTGGTCATCACAGTTTAATAGCTAGTGGCTACCGTCCACTTCCTTTGTGCCAAGTTGGGTTTTTTTTAAAGTTCTCTGAAGCTTAAGAGTTAATGACTATCATTATCCCCATTCTACTGATGAGGTGGCAGAGAAAGATTAAATAACTCCGGAAAGCTTCCACCATTAATAAGTAGAAAAGGCTGGGATTGAATCCAGGACATCCAGTCCAAGGATCATGCTAATATCCCCACCTTTTAAATAGGTAATACATTCCCATGGTTCAAAGATCTAAAAGACATAGACGATATCAAAGATACACAATGAAAAGCCTCACTCTCACTACATTCTTAATACTTTGCCCCCCTACCCTGGGCCCTAGAAATGACCACTTTTGTTAGTTTCTTTTGTGTCCTTTCACTGTTTCCTTATGAAAATACAAAAATAGATGTTCTGATCCACTCAATCATTTATACACCGTTAGGTTCCTTGCTTTTCATGTTTAACGATAAATCCTGGAGCTCTTCCTCTCAGTTCATTGAAATTGCCTCCTTTTTCACAGCTGTATAATAGTCCACTGTAAGTTGTACTAATTTATCTAACTAATTCACCATAAATAGAAAAACCGATTTGATCTTACAAATCATGCAGCAAGAAATAACCTTGACCATCTACTTTCATAATTGCAGAATTACACTATTAAGTAAATTCTTTAAATGTTATTATTCAATCAAAGGATAAATGTAGCTTCAGTTTGATAGATACTATCAAGGGGCCTCCAGGCAATAGGGGCATAGCAGCTGACCGCACAGACTCTGGTCAGATGGCCTGGGTTCAAATCCTGGCACTCCCACTTAAAAATGATAGAACCTCAGATAAGTTACTTCACCTCTCTGCACTTTGGATTTCCTGATGACTGCAGCTGTGTGAGTGATCCACGGGAGTACGGTTGCAAGATTTAGCAGATGAAAATATAGGTCACTCTGTTAAATTTGAATTTTGGATGAAAGACAAAGACTTTTTAAAATATAAGTATATTCCACTCAATATTTGGGACATCCTTACATACAATAACCCCACCAGGTATTACAAGGATTAAAGTGAGTCCGCCCACAGTTAGTGTTCAGGGTGGTGCTGACACTGTAGAGGCACGTGTGTATAGCCTGTCACCATATAACAGGGTCAGCTCAGCTAATCACAGGACAGACCAGGGCTTTGGGACTTAAGCTAGGTCTGGTCGCTGACAGTTATCTGCTAGAAACATTTAAGTATCTGGACTTACTGCTTCAAAGCATTTGGTTTCACTCAAGTCAGCAGGTATTTACCAGATGCCTAGTCCTTGCCTGGTCCTGGGTAAGGCTCTGTGAAGCAAGGGGTGAAAAGATATCCTGCCTCAAAGCAGATTTCGCTTTGTAATGTGATGACAAGATTGTGTGCAGACCTTTTCAGCTCCAGACCTATTTATGTCATCTCTTCCTATGTCTATTGCCTTCACTAGACTGTGAGGCTCCGCAGGGCAGGGCCTAAAGCCGGCTAGGCATCCCTACACCCCTGTCACCTAGCACTAGGCCTGCATGAGGGAGGTGCTCAGTAAGCAGTCGCAGACAGTTGGCATTGGTGATGCACACACAGGTGGCACACTGCGATTAAAGCACCCGCACTGTGAGCATTCCAAGCTGGGCGCAAGGGAAGGGCAGAGGGGTGTGGCCAAAAAAGGCTTCAGAGCCGAGTTGGGAAATGAAGCCCAGAGTGGCACAGCGAGAAGGGCCTGAGGGTCAGTCTGCAGAGTAGGTAAGGAAGCCCTGGGAAGGTCAGCTTCTTGCCCAGGGCCATAGCCAATGGCAGAGCACAGTCTACAACCTCGATTTTCACCCGGCGCACTGTTGAGAGGATCTTAGATATGCCGCGAACATTTTAAAAGATATTTATTAAATAATTACGGAAAGAAGTTCAAAGCACAGTAAGTGTATTCTTTTTTTTTACTCTTTTTGTCCATCAACATAATTTAAGTGTGTTGCAGAAGTTTAACTATAGGTTCAAGTCTGCCATGAGCTAAAAAAGGTTGAGAAACACTGGTCTAGAACGCAGGCCTCCTGATTCCCAAGCTGGGGCTGGAGGAGCAGGGAGTAACTCTGACCCGCACCGTCCACTTCCCAGAGTGGGTTTGCACCCGCGGGCGGACGGGAGCTCAAGTCCCCTCTCCAGGGTCGCCTGCTGCCTGAACCACCTGGGGTCACAGGAAGGAAGTGGGGGTCACGGGAAGGTGGTGAGCCTCCCGGGCTTCCCGGGACCCCCTGTGAAGACCAGAGCAAGTGAGCTGCCTCTGAGAGCCCCAATTTCTAAACCTAAAATCTAAAAGTCTAAGCCCACCTGAGGGTCACACAGTGTGCACCTGACACCGTGTAAGTGTTGAACCTCCAGGTTCTGGTCTGAATAGCTTCATGATGATTGGGGTGGCCCCTTTGGCTTCCACGCAAGCCCCCAAGACTCATTTCCTCTGGAGTCTTGGCCTTGTCTTCCCCAGCCCCCTTGCCTTTTTGTTTCAGCAAATCTCAGTCCCTGACTAACAGCCTCAGCACGTCCGACTCCACCCAGCGTGGGACCCCGAGCGAGGACGAGGCCAAGGCCGAAACCATCCGCAACCTGAGGAAGTCCTTCGCCAGCCTGTTCTCCGACTAGCCCGGCTCAGGCTGGGGGCGGGGAGCTCTCGCACCTGCCCACCCCACCTTCCTTCTCAGCCTCGGTTCCTGATGAGAACAGACTTTCTAAATGCCTTCGACCCAGGAACTGACTGTCTGTGTCCCCGTTTACCTTCACCACGACCTCCCAACATCGCCTGAGCGCTGGGCCTCTGAGAGTCTGAAAATGGGGCATCGCGTCCCTCTGCCCACCCACGTCTTGCTTCCCGGCCAGACCACCACGTGCAACATCTCCATGTGGCCAGTTGCCACGTCATTTGTCGTGTGTTTTGCTCACCTCTGGGCAAAAAAAAACCTGTATCAAATGCAGACACGCATCGGACCTCAGCAGTAGAGGAGGCAATAATCTTTTAACAGTGTTTTATAAACAAAAAGAGACAATTCCAGCCTGGGAAACCCACCCCCTGCCCAAGCTTGTCCCATCCACACTGGAGACCTGCCCTCAGCTCCAACCAGGGAGGCCAAGAAGGCTGGTCCTGAGGACAACACCACCAACAGACCTTGTGTGATAAGTGGGGCCTTCCAGAACACAGCAGAAGCAGAGGGGAAATCCTTGTCATGCTGCCCACGCCCAGGGCACTGCCCATAATTGGACAGCTGAGAGCAGATCACACACAGGTTCTTACAGGAATAGTCTCTGGGTCCCAGCAGAGAAAGAGGCCCTGAACTTCCCCAGGAAAGACTGAGGTTAGGTTCCTGTACCTGTTCTGTGTTAGGCCACCATTAGGTCTTCCCAACAATGTTTCAGGAGCCAGACGGAATCCACAGATGACAGAAACGGGAGCAGAAAGTGCAGTGATGGTAACTTGCAGCTTGGCATTTCATGAACTCTGTACGCAAGGTGTTTTTAGGTTGCTCAGTTTCAAAAGGGTCCCACGGCCAAATATATTTAGGAAATGCTGTTTATGTTTCTTTTTCAGTGATGCATAGTATATGATGTAAGTAAGAGGCTTTTGGAATTCCTGCAGGAAAAGAAATCAGCTTGCACTTAGCACAACCTAAACTGATATGACTCAACAAGTGAGCTGGAGAAGCTAGTCTTGACTCCCTCCAGGGCTCTCTCCCCTACAGCAGACACCTCTCACACTCAGATGGGGTTCAAGGGTGTCCCAACTCACCAAGAGCCTGGTGCTAGAAACCTCATAGGTGTCAGAAGCAGCCTCCTGGCCCCAAAGGGAGCCCAGGACACTGGACCATAGCCATGTTCTCAGCCCTTTGCAACCTGAGACACGTCTTCCTCTCACTGTTCACAGGGAAGGGAGAAAGGGGGATAAAAGCTAAATGGCTTTGGCCTGGAGCAGTTTCTACTTATACTCAAGTGATGTAGATTGGCAATCAGGCCTGACAATCAGCTAAGGCCTGTCCAGGTTCCCGGGAGCATAAAATCAATCATCTCCTTTTGGGGCCTCCCAAACCAAACTGGAGTGGTGAGAATAAGGCCTGTGACCTGCTCTTTCTGTGTGTGCTGGGTCACCTAGAACCCTTGAGCTCAGAGGAGCTCACCTTCAGGCTGTCTTTGGGTGGAGGCTGACTCTGTGTCAAAAGGACTGGCTTTGCATCTGGCTGTCAGAGACCCACGTGGCCTTCAATGTCATCCTCTTCTGTGTTGCCCTCTTCCCTCCCTCATGTTCAGGCCTGTATCTGAGAGCAAGAGCCCCAGCTAATGCAGGAGTCCTCTCTCTCCTCATGTTCAGGAGCCCTGGTAGTGGATTCAGTAATAAGTAGCATAACAGGTCAGAGAGCCAACTGCCAGTGACCATCAGAAGCCATAATTTAGTTGGCTGGAGAGCGGTGGGCTGAAGCTTGCTTAGCCTTGGCTAGCATCAGCAGCAAATAAAATGTCCATTGTGTGAGGTGAGAGGTGAACAAGTGAGGGCCTCGTACTCTTTCCAGTACCCCCAAATCCTGCCACCCCTATTCTGTCTTCCGTTGAGTTCTATGTCTATGGGACAGTCACTACCAGCACGTCTGGAGCTCACTCTACCAGGAATGCACCTCCCTCCTTTCTGTTCACCCCATGCAACACAACACAAGCCTGGCCTGGAGCTACCAGAACCCTTCCCGGGGTGGCCAAGATTAGCCTGTGGGCAGTCAGACACAGGAGTCACTACTTTGCAGGCATCACTCTCAACAAGGCCTTCTCGATCCCCAACGCCCTCCCAACCATGCTATGGGGTGGTCAGGTGAGGACAGAAAGTAAATCCCAGTTTATAATTTCATGGAACTTTGCTGCTCCCTCCTTCTTCTCCTCCTGCTGCTGACTTGATTCCTTCACCACTGCTTAGCAACTTCAGAAGAAAGCCAGGTGGGGCAGAAGGAAAGAAGCAGGAGGTGAAATTCAAAATGCAAATGCAGGCACCCGCTTAAACTTATTCAACAGAAGAGAGTGGAAATACTGACTCCCATAAGGATCCTAAGTCCTATCACTTAAACACACACATACACCACACTATGCCTGGATAAGCACCGGGAATTGACATATGTACATCCCTAAGTCCCATTGCTTAATTATCAGTTCTCTTTTTAGGGGGTCTCTGAAGACCTGAAGCAGACCAGCCCTCTGAGAAGTTGAGGCTCACTAATATAAGCCATGTGTTGAGGGAACCAAAGAGCCATCCTCTCAGCTTGAAGGTTCCTGGGTCCCTCCCTTCTCTCCTGACAATAGAAGTTGAGGTTCCCCGATAGAAGGACCTGGGGACTCTGCCCCAGGAGTCTGAGATTCAAGCGCAGAGAGTTACAGCTTTTAAAATTGGGTTTCTTCCACTTTAAAAAAGAAACTATTCCCTCCCCCTACACATACACCATTACTCAGGAGTAGATCCTTCAGCCTCTCAAATAGTGCTGTGCCACATTCTGAATAAAAGGGTGGGAGAAAATGTGTAGGGCAGGGTGGAATCCCCCGGTTTCAGGAGATTAAGAACACAGGAAACATCTGTGGCAGTCGTCATTCTTCTGCAATTTTACTCCATCCTCAATTGGTAATAAGGGTCAGCTCTGAAATGCAACTGAGTACTAACAGGCTGGACAACGTTTCTCAAAGTGTGGGCCATGACGGTGTTCAGAGCTCCTTACAGAAACGGATGAAGCTTGATGTCAAGCCTAGGACAGAGGGCCAGAAATAGAAGCTGCATCTTTGTCAGCCGTGCCAAGAGTTTTCAACGCACATTGCAGTTGGACCAGCAGCCCTGAGCTGAGCTGAGCTGTGTGAGAAAACTACTCACTACACAAGAAGGGTATTGGTGTTAGTTACCAGGGCAGCTAGGAGCCCACTCCCAACTGAGCAAAACTAGCAGCTCCATAAACCACCACATGGCCTAAATTTCCCCACTTTCCTATATTCTGTCCCTTGGCCCTAGAAACATCTCAGCACTCAGATGATAGCTCCCAGATACTCAACTATAGTAGCACAAACTCTTTTCAAACTCCACATCAGGCCAGCCATCCTGATTGGCATAAACATGCCCAGGTATATCTAAATCCTTGTTTATAAGCAAC
The DNA here is from genome assembly GCF_000181295.1 of Otolemur garnettii. Lineage (NCBI taxonomy): Eukaryota > Metazoa > Chordata > Mammalia > Primates > Galagidae > Otolemur > Otolemur garnettii. The sequence goes on from NW_003852402.1 coordinate 14,259,343, forward strand.
ACATTTAAGTGGTTTTCCCACTGGCCTGTGTGTGAATATAGACACCAAGAATGTATAGGTTCGTGGAGAACATACAGCCCCAAAGTGGATTGTTTTTTCATACAGGCTGGTACAAGTTTCTTCCAAAAATGTGACCTTTAATAATTGTGACATTTTTGAAATGGGAAAGGGCAAAAAGAAGGGGAGAGGGGAGTCACTCTTTATAGATTCTGAAAGGTTGTTTGTTGGTTTTTGCTTTATTTCACAACTTTGACCCAAAGAAAGGCTAGAATTCTCCTTCCAAGCTGACTCGGTGAAGCTAAAATACAACAAAGACCCATTGGATTTGTGCACAAGGAACAGGGACTTAAAAATGCAGCCTCAGTAGATGCCTCTTAACTGCCAGAGGAAATTTCTTATAGAGCTTCCTCCTTTCAGCATGATAAAAGGGTCCCATACTCTGGTGAAGTGTAAAGTCACCTTCCCAGAGACACTGGGGTATACATGTCCTTTCTCTTCCATCAGCTGTGTTCTAGTCCAGCGGTTCTCAACCTGTGGGTCACAACCCACAGGAACTGTACTAAAGGACTGCGGCATTAGGAAGGTTGAGAACCACTGTTTTGTTACTACACACCCCCCACCAACATCCAGGCCCTGCTGATAGCCAGTCTCCTGCATTTCCAAATCTCAGGGGTGATGGGTCTTCATTCACATGGTAACAAACATATAGCAGCAAACCCCATGAAACTGACTGTCTTCTAGATTTTCTCATCTGAATTTCCAGTGAAAGGAGCTGGGGGTAGGGAGAGCAAGCTGGTGCAGGTGTCTAGTACAGGAGCCAGTGAGCCAGAAAACAGGCACAGGGCTCAGCACATGCTTTACAAAGCTTCCCCCCTCGAGTAACTGTGAGAGTAATAAAATGTAAACAAAGTACTAAAGTTGAGGTAAAAGGCTGCTTTTCTAGGAGCCTCGATGTTAAGGAAGTCACTTGCCCGGGATCAGAACCAAATCAACAGAGATTAATAAAATAATTGAGAAAAGTTGACAAGGTTTTTCACCTCAAAAGGGCCTCTTCTAAACTAAGTCTGAAGAGGAATGGGAGCAGCAGAATGAGAACACGAGGGGGAGGTGGCAACTGCAGGACTGCCAGGCCTGGGGAAGTGGCAGTGACTGCAGGGCTGCCAGGCCTGGGGAAGTGGCAGTGACTGCAGGGCTGCCAGGCCTGGGGAAGTGGCAGTGACTGCAGGGCTGCCAGGCCTGGGGAAGTGGCAGTGACTGCAGAGCTGCCAGGCCTGGGTCACAGGGGAGCTGCAGGGGGGAGTTGCCATCACCAGCACCAGTCAGAGGCTGTAGTAAGCAGACCAGGTCCATAGCCAGCGTAGTGAAGACCAGGACCAGGGAAAGAACATACACACCTGCCATACACCACACCACACCACACCACAGAACAAGACGGCTCAAATCACCTCACCGGCACGCAAAGTGTCTCTTCAAGACCTGTCCCTTCCAGTACCCGAGGGCAGACTAAGCTCTTGTGCTTTATTCAACTTCATGAAATATCTTGGTGGATCGTTTTGTTTTGGGTATTTAGAATTGGTGAGAGGATGCAGGTTGGAGTTATGGGTTGAGCTAGCTAAGTCAACCTTGCAGAGATGGGTGGTAATTATCCTGGAGAAATAGCCCCCTGCCTAACAACACTTTGATATGTATCTCATGGTCCTCTTTGGCCGAGAGAGCTGGTTACTGACAATACTGACAAGTGTCAAAAGCGGTCCCAGATGCCCAAGTGACCAGCGATGAGATTGAGGCTTTTAGTCCAATATTTGGACTCTAATAGGAAGTGGCACATTTGCTTTGGTTGGAGACAAATGGGGAGGTTGAGCAGCAAGCAAATCTGATCAGTCCATTTATCAAACACAATGCACAAAGGACACAGAGCCTCCCTGTCGTTTCCAAGGAGAGAAAATGTGGACCTTCTGTTCACATCTCAACTGACAGGCCAAGAGGAAAAGAGGAAAATGGCTGGGAACTACCTTCTGGAATTAGTGAGACATTACTTTAACAAAAAACGATCTAAAAACTAAACATTGCAACGTGTGTCCATGTGTATGCTTTAATCCTTCAAAATCCTAAATAATGCGTTGGTGGTATAGTGGTTAGCATAGCTGCCTTCCGAAATCCTAAATAACTTTTGTTACTTTTATGCAGATTAGTCCTAATTTTAATTTTAGTTTCCAAACTCTCATTCTAAGTCTCTATTCTCCCTGTTCTATCTCTGAGAATAGAGCAGAAGCAAGGGAACATCTCCTGGCCATTCAGTTAACATGTTGCCTGTTCTACTGTGAAGTAACAGAAACATTAAGTGCTGTAACCCACTGGGGAATCCCAGGAGAGACATTTGAGTCAGTCAGTTCAAATTAAATCTTCATGTGGCTCACTCAGTCCTTCCCAATAATCTTATCTATGCCACAACTTCTACTGTCAGTGGAGACCATGCCAAGGAGCCCAGTCTGTGCCACAACACAACAGAACACTGGAGCACCTGCCCCACTCTGGGGGCTCTGTCATTAGGCAGCTACTGCCGGGGAAGGAGAAAGGCAAGCCTTGGCACGAGGCCCTGCGTAAAGGCAGCAAAGAAAGAAATGTCGGGCTCTATCAAAGTAAGAAAGAATTACAGATGTTAAGCTAAGCAGTGGTCTCAGAAATTGGAAAAAGTCAAGCAAGAGTCAGAGAGGTCAGAATCCAACACTGTTTTTACACGGGGTATCACAAAATCTAAAGTTGGAAAGGAAGGCTACCTCCCATGATTGGATGCCCAGCCATGCCAAACCTTTATCTTTCACTTATACACAGGGGTGGGTAGGAGGTGGAAACACCTGTTAATAAAAATAACCAAAGGGGGAAATAGGGGCCACAGAGAGTCAGAAGGCTACAAGCCAGTGACATAGAACCCCATCTTCCTACAATGCTTGCTACAGCCCTCTGAACTGTCTTGCTGCCGTCACCATCACCCGGTGATGTCAAAAACCATGCAGTGACCAGCTACCATGACATCGCTCCGCTCTCATCATACACCAGCAATACATAAAGCTCGATAGTCTCATTCTAATAACAGGAAGGTAAGAATTTTACAAGATTCTGTCAGTGCAGCTATTCAAGAGGAAAAGCTTTGAGGACTGCTTTAAGAATTTATAATAAACTATTGTGACAGTCTGCAAACTTAGGTTTAGGGCACACCGTCAATATCCTAAACTAAGATTTGCAATGTGCACAGGCGAGGTTGGAAAGTAGCTCCTGTATCCACAGGACACCTCTCAAGGACCATTAAAAAATGACTGCACTCTAAGAACTTACTGTTTTATAGTATCTGGTGCTTCTGGTTGTCATACATCCTTCCATACCGGTACACGTACACCCCCCCCCCAACCACATAGTACAACATCACAAAGTCACAAAGAAATGTATCAGAGAACTAGAATGTATGTGGACCCATCAGAGCTTCAGGGAGACCCTTTTAGCCAGACCCAATTAAAGCCATATGCCATCTAGTGGACACTTGTTTTTAAAAAAGCTGTCTTGTAGCTCAGATATTACAAAATAGCACAGAAGGAAATGCCAACAACCCCAATCCTTTACCTATACATGACGCGACTAAGAAATCATATTATTGACTGGATTGTCTTCACTGTGATGGAAAAAAAAGAGACTCAACATACATGTGTAGCAAAAACAAATTCACTTGTTTGTAGAACTCAAATATTCTTGCAGCTCGTATAACATTCCAAGCCATTTCCTTTTATGCAAAAGAGATTTTTTTAGAAAAGCAGAAAGACATTGGCAATATTCCTGGATATTTTCTGCAGATGCTAATAGTGTTTTACTCCTGTGCTGTGAGTCCGATCTTGATTTCTATCACTATAGCATGTTCTCTATAGTTGTTTGTATGATAAGTCATTTGTGTTCAGCCTTTTTCTTGTTGTAGGAGAAACAAATCTGGAATTTTGTGTATTTGAAGTCTTAAAAGCAAAATGTTCTTCAAATAAGAGACTATTTTTGAAGAACAAGTACCTAACCGGCAGTAAAATTTTATTGTTAAAAGATGTTGTCTACTTAGATTATGAATTAGGTCTACTGAGCACTCAAAACACAAGGAAAATAAACCGTGACAACCTCACTCCAGAAAAAGTCTGTAATGACAGTCCCTATAACTAAACGACCCTCGACCAGGGTTGCTTCACAGCCCAGGAAGTTCCATCACAGAACCCAAGAAAGAGGGGAGGTGAACTGACCTGGGGGGTATGGAAGACACTGCCCCAAGTCTGGTTCATCCAAAGCAGCTGGGCTTTCATTCACTTCCTTGGGCTTTCATCTGAAGAAAGAGTGCCACTAAAGAAATCCAGAACCCCCCGCAAGAATTGATAATCTGCCTAAACTCAACAGGCTCTCTGGTAATTTTGCAATGTCCAAGTAACACAGTGAATCTGTTCTAAATACATAACTTTCTGTAATAAAAGGCAAGACTGCTATGTAATTTACACTTTTTTTTTTTAATCCGGTGCAGAACGTTATCGGGAAACAGCCTTCATTCTAGAAGGGAATCCAAAGTACAGAAATCAGTAGCCAACTATGCCCAAAGCCAACCTGTCACAGAGTAAAGGTTGGGCCACACCCCGCCTAGTGCTGTAAATGTGTCTACTGAAAGGCTTCTGGAAGTGCACATCTCACCACTGCAATCAGAAAATAACACTAGAGATCAGCACCCCAAGGAGATGACATCTGTAGTTTTAAAAAACAAAAACAAGAAATGGAGCTCCAGAAAGGAGATTACAGACCAGTCACATGAATGACAGACGGCTGTCAGTGGGCCGACCCCTACTGGGTCTCAATGGAAATCTGTCATTGGGGCCACCTCGCCCTGGCAAAATGGGATTGGGTCCTGGAAGGGGACCGATTGGATCAAAGCGTGGTCTGAGTGGTGGGAATCGGCTGGGCGTCTCACCAGGCCCAGGGATGAGTGAATTGATTGGGTCCCCAACATAGGGAAGTGTTGGCCTTTCATCATATTCACCCCCGATAATTCCTGGAGGAAGGAGGGAACTGGGCGGAAAGGGTCTGGGGTACCAGGGGTTGGGATAGAACGGAACAGGGTGGGGCAGGAACATCGCTTGTCGCCTCTGGACTTCTTTTCTTTGTTTGTGTCTCTTCCTGTAGAGCTATAGAAAAAAAGAACAAGACACGGTAAGTGGAGTTTCCCTGCAGTTCTAACCGCCTTTCCCTGTATAGATCTACAGGAATACCTCAGAGATATTGCGGATCTTGTCCCAGACTACCCCAATAAAGGGGGTCACAACAACTTCTTGGTGTCCCAGTGTGTATAAAAGCTATGTTTACACTATGCTAGAGTCTATTAATGGCATTATGTCTAGAAAACAATGTACACGCCTTACTTACGAAATGCTTTACTGTTAAAAAACGCTCACAATCATCTGACCCTTGAGCAAGGTGTACTCTTTTAGCTAGTAGAGGGTCTTCCCTCAATGCTGATGGCTGCTGACTAATCAGGGTGGTAGTTGATGAAGGCCAGCGTGACTGGAGCAATCTCTTAAAGACAATGAAGTCTGGCGAATCAACTGACTCATCCTTCCATGACGCTGTGATGCTGCTTGATAGCATTTTACTCACAGTAGAACTTTCAAAATTGGAGTCAATTCTCTCAAACTCTGCCAATGCTTTATCAACTACATTCATGTAATGTCCCAAATCCTTTGTTGTTAATTCAACAATGTTCAAACATCTTCACCAGGAACAGTTCCATCTCAAAAAACCACTTTCTCTGCTCATCTGTAAGAAGCCATTTCTCAACTATTCAAGTTTTGTCCTGAGACTGCATCAATTCAGTCACAGCATCAGGCTCCACTTCTAATTCTAACTCTCTTGCTATTTCCAACCCTTCTGCAGTGACTTCTTCCACTGAAATCTTAAACCTCTGCTAGTCATCCTTGAGGGCTGGAATCAACTCCTCCAAACTCCTGTTAATGTTGGCATTTTTACCTCCTTCCAAATATCAACAATTCTTAATGGCATCTAGAAGGGTGAATTCTTTTCAGAAGATTTTCAATTTACTTTGCCTGGATCTATTAGAGCTGCCAATGACAGCTATTTCCTTACAAAATGTATTTCTTAAATAATAAGCCTTGAAAGTCCAAATTACTCCTTGATGCATGACCTGCAGAGTAAATGTTGTGTTAGCAGGCATGAAAAAACATTAATCTCTTATACATCTCCACCAGAGCTCCTGGTGACCGGGCACATTGTCAGTGAGCAGTCATATTTTGAAAGAAACCTCATTTTCTGAGCAGTAGGTCTCAATAGTGAGCTTTAAATATTCAGTAAACCACGCTATACACAATGTGCTGTCATCCAGGCTTTGCTGGTCCATTTACAGAGCACAGGCAGAGTAAATTTAGCATAATTCTTAAGGACCCTAGGATTTTTGAATGGAAACGACCATTGGCTTCAATTTAAAGTCATCAACTGCATTTGCGCCTCTAACAGAGAGTCAGCCTGTCCTCTGCAGCCAGGCCTGGTCTTCTCCTCTCTAACTAAGAACTTCTCTTCCAATAGTAGATTGCTCTCATCTGCAGTGAAAATCTGTTTTTAGTGTAGCCACCTTCATCGGTTACCTTAGCTAGATCTTTTACTTTAATAACTTGCTACTGCTTTGCCATAAGCACCTGCTGCTTCACCTCACACTTTGTTATGGAGACAGTTTTTTTCCTTAAACTATATGAACCAACTAGCTTCAAACTTTTCTTCCGCAGCCTCCTCTCCTCTCTCAGCTTTCACAGAACTGAAGATAGTACAGCCTATATTACAGCCTACATTCATTACTGGAGGTTAGGCCAACTCAGGCTTTCTTTCGTATTGCTCTGGAATAGGCTTGGTATTAAGAGAACAATGTGGCTGGATTGATCTCCTGTCTGAACTACCTAACTTTCTCCACATCAGCCATAAGGCAGTTCTTACTTGTGTGTTCACTGCAGTAACACTTTTAATTCCCTTCAAGAACTTTTCCTTTGCATTAACAACTTGGCTAACGTTGTGGCACAACAGGCCTAACTTTCAGCCTATTTTGGCTTTTCAAATGCCTCCTCGCTAAGCTTAACCATTTCTAGCTTATGTTTTAAAGTGAGAGATGAACCACTCTTTCACTTGAGCACTTAGGGATCACTGCAGGGCCAATTAACTGGCTTATTTTCAATATTGTTGTGTCTCAGTAAACAGGGAGGCCTGACGAGAAGGAAAAAGATGGGGGAAAGGCCAGTTGGTGGAGCAGTCAGATCACACACACATTTAATTAAGTTTGCCAACTTATATGGGCACAGTTCCTTACACCTCAGAGCAATTACTATGGTAACATCAAAGATCACTCATAATGGCTTGGCGCCTATAACTCAAGCGGCTAGGACACCAGCCACATACACCAGAGCTGGCGGGTTTGAATCCAACCTGGGCCCACCAAACAACAATAACAACTACAACCAAAAAGTAGCCAGGCGTTGTGGCAGATGCCTGTAGTCCCAGCTACTTGGGAGGCTGAGGCAAGAGAATCCCTTAAGCCCAAGAGTTGGTGGTTGCTGTGAGCCGTGATGCCACGGCACTCTACCCAGGGCAAAAGCTTGAGACTCTGTCTCAAAAAAAAAAAAAAAAATCACTCCTCACCAAACATCATGACAGATATAATAATAATGGAGGAGTACGGAATACAGCAAGACTTGAGATGTAACAGAGACTGAGTGAGCACACGCTATTGGAAAAATGGCACCAACAGACTTGTGCAATGCAGGCTCACCACAAACCTTTAATTTAAAAAAAAATAGGCATGAAGCACAATAATGTGAAGTGCAATAAAGCAAGATATACCTATGTTTATTCCCTTTTCACACTAGGCAAAGAAAGCAGACACAGAAGAGGACTCTGCCAGTTTCCGTCTGCCCGGATAGACAGCAGCTCCGAGTGCAGGATCAAATGCACTCTCCCCCTTAGCCACACTCAGCTAAGCAACCTGCTGAACTAGGTAACCACAAATCCAGAGGAGATATAGCTGAGTAACGTGGACTTCCAAAACTGCCATCTAGAGCTCCCCAGCTGATATTCAGCCTGTTTTGAAAGCTGAAATTTTAAATATTTGATCAAAATGTCATGCCACAAAATATCATATTAAAGTACTGGTGGGGGCACAGCACTTAAATTCATTTTTTTCATCCAAATTATGAATGTAATGGATCTCAATTTAAAAGAAAAACTATACCCCGGAAGTGCATTAATGTACATAGTTACCATTCAGTTAAAAAAAAAAAAAACAACTAGATGCCATTTTAGAAGACAGGATATGCTCCTAAGATTACTATTTTTTTTTTTTTTTTTTGAGACAGAGTCTCAAGCTTTCCCCCTGGGTAGAGTGCTGTGGCATCACAACTCACAGCAACCTCCAACTCCTGGGCTCAAGCGAGTCTCCTCCCTCCGCCTCCTAAGTAGTTGGGACCACAGGTGCCCGCCACAATGCCTGGCTATTTTTTGGTTGCAGCCATCATTGTTGTTTGGCGGGCCTGGGCTGGATTCGAACCCGCCACCTTAGGTGTATATGGCTGGTGCCTTAGCCACTTGAGCCACAGGTGCTGCCAAGATTACTATTCTTTATGTATTTGAGGATTTTCATTAAACTTTATTCTTCTCTAGTCCTGCATACCAAGCAGTTTTCCTCATTTCTGTCAATATCTTTTATATTAGTCATCTGCAAATAAAACAACATAATTTACTCTTTTCACAATGTACTGTTCTAACTGACTGAACAGCTGAAAACTACTACAGCACAAAGTCAATGCATTTAAAAATTTTTGCAACAAAAGAATAAAAATATTTTATATTAAGTTAAAAAGTCATTATTTAATTTTTCTCCAAATAATTATAAGAAAATCAGTCTAAAGTAAAAGATGTAAACAATTTCATTTACTGAAATTAATCAACGAATTAAATGAAAACAGATTTAATTACATCATAAAAGTGAAAAAAAATCCCACTATATTAGTTATTTCTGTTATGAAGATTACCCTTGATAATACCTACTTCTTTCCAATCTGTGTCTCGAACTCTGACAGTATTATCTACAAAGGAAAAACAAAAAACAAGAGATTTAAAATCACTTCACTCATCAGCCATTAAACAGTGGGTTGTGTTTTTCCCCTGAGGAAGTTGAAACTTACTCCTCAAGCACAAAAAAATAAAAACCCATGAATCACTTGTACTTTCTTCACTCTGATTCAAATCCTTTCTTTTTTTTTGAGACGGAGCCTCAAGCTATCCCCCTGGGCAAAGTGCCATGGCATCACAGCTCACAGCAACCTCCAACTCCTGGGCTCAAGAGAGTCTCCTGCCTCAGCCTCCCAAGTAGCTGGGACCACAGGTGCCCACCACAATGCCCAGCCATTTTTTGGTTGCAGCCATCATTGTTGTTTGGCGGGCCCAGGCTGGGGATTAGAATCCGCCACCTTAGGTGTATGTGGCTGGTGCCCTAGCCGCCTAAGCCACAGGTGCCGAGCCCAAATCCTTTCTTGATGGTGAAGCATGATCACCTCTGTGTGGTAATTCAACCCCGTGATCCCTCAGGGGGCACTGAGAGGTCCGTGGCTGCTCTCTCCCTTCACTGACTGATCCCACTACTTCTCCCCTCTACCTCCTCTGCTGTGTCAGCTGCTGCTAAACTAACTCCACCTCTCCTGTTACACCAAATGGGGGAACCACCTCTGAGTTCCTATATTACAGCCCACGTTCATTACTGGAGGTCAGGCTGACTCAGGCTTTTTTTCATATTGGGGTTAGATTATTTTCTCACAACCATATTCTGAATGATTCAACTATCAAAAGTATGACCATGACTAAGTATTTTTAATGTATTTATTTATTTGAATTTGTGAAACTGGAAAAAGGAACCCATTCAACTTTATATCTAAGGAAGACTTTGGATAAAAATAGTAATGTCTTCTCTGTAACTTAGCAGGTTAGCATAGAAGTAAGATTTATAAAAGCTCTAGTCCCATAACATTACATCTATAGAAAAATACATTATAAAATCTGAACAGCTTAGAAATGACCCTGTGGACCATAATCTGGAAATTAGAGTCTGACTATCTTATAAACTTAACTACATAAATGAGACAGTACCTGTTCCTTTTATGAGTATTTATATCATAGCCTGTTTTTAATTTGTCCATTATTCTATACAGGGCAGCCATAAAGTTTGCTTGCACACTATTTTAAATTGCACATGAACTTTATACCACCCTGTATATGTTAGTCACTCTGTATTTTCTTTTTGACTACAATTGGGTTTTTTTTGAGACAGAGTCTCACTTTATTTCCCTTGGTAGAGTGCTGTGGCATCACAGCTCACAGCAACCTCAAACTCTTGGGCTTAAGCAATTTTTTGCCTCAGCCTCCCAAGCAGCTGGGACTACAGGCACTGCCACAACACCCAACTATGACTATAATTTTTTTAAAAAATGTTTTTTGACAATTATCTAGGCAATTTGGTGGATGCCATCATAGGAGGTACCCTATACTCCTAGCTACTTGGGAGGCTGAGGTAGGAGGATCACTTGAACCCAGGAGCTTGAGGTTGCTGTGAGCTAGGCAGAAGCCACGGCCCCCTAGCCTGGACAACAGCGTGAAACTCTGTTTCAAAACATACAAAATAAATGAACAGTTTTTTGAGATGATAATTACTTGCTGGTGATTATGGCAAAATAACATTTTAAAGTTTGGATTCAGGAACATAAATAAAGTAGAAAGAGGGCCTTAGGACTCAAAGAGGAAAAAAAGGAACAAACTAGGTCATATTTACACCTCTTATATTTTGAAGTTTTAAAATAAAACAAATTTAACTATCAAAATGATTCTAAATGATATTCTGTTTTAAAAAAGGAGAAAGAGGGAACTGGGGAGGCAAGGTAGCTCACACCTATTATCCCAGCACTTTGGGAGGCTGAGGCAGGAGGATTACTTGAGGCCAGGGGTTTGAGACTCCAGTGAGCTATGACTGTGCCACTGCAGTTCAAACCCTGTGTTAAAAAAACAAAAAAGGGAGGGACCTACCCACCATATTTTTACAGTTACTAAGTTGCTAAGGTGGTATGCTAACATTGTACATAGCATTATCATGCAAATATTTTTAATGTGAACCACATAAAAATTCTGCATTGCATAGGTATATGCCTATACATATAATTGAAACAGAAGTCTCCTCCTATTTTATAACTGGGAGTACTATTTATAAAATAAATACTGATTTTTCTATTGTGATCTCTTTGTTAGTTTTGAGTTTTTTTGTAAAGTGACCCATTAAATTGATTTCATGACCCATCCCAAACTCAAACAACAATTTGAAAACACTGCCATGTAGTAAAATAATGGTGTCAGGAAAGAAGTTCCACAACTGGCTTCTGGCATTGCAGCAGGAAATCCTGGTGAGCCCTTCTACTGTCATTACTGCCACAATGTCACCAAAATGTAACCACACAGAAATAACGCTGCCCTAGCAGCATGGCACAAATTAGCAAGACTCTCTTAACTCACACACAGGTCTTAAATCACAGAAGCAGTTTAGAAATGCAGCTCATTTCTAAGTCAGACACTGAGGCTGGTCTTTAAAGAGAGAATAAACCTGTCTTACTTCCATTTTTCTTTCCTGAAATAATCTTCTTAACTTAATGAGTGATTTGTGTTCCAGAGAACACAGAAACGAATGGGGAAGAGTTCTCAAGACACAGGCAAAAGTATATGATGCTTAGAATCCCTTTCAGGATACCACACATGATGATCATTTGCAACTCTTACAAAAAACAGCCCACAACTAAACTCTTTTGGTGAGCTGAGTAATTAAGATCATGGCACAAACACATTAACATGTCATTATGGAAATCACCTCGAAAATCCCGCAGATACAAACACCTCCACAGGAGTGGGTCATTGGAAGCAATGAAGAGGTCACGACAAACCGCAGACAAAGACAGGACAGAACGAACATCCAAAAGTCGGAAGATCCGTAGTTTTAACTCCAATGGAAGGACAACCAGCCCAAATGCGTCTGGCAAGTTCAGTGCTAAAAGAAAAAAAGAGAAGTTAACAGGTATTATGGAGTAAGAAGCATCCAACTTTTCCCCACACGGTCAACAAAACTACCACTTGTTCCTCTCTAAAGAGGTGACAAATTAGATGGTAGTCTGAATTATCTGAGTATCAAGGTCTGACAATTAAGTTTGCAAACTTGCCACCCTGTGCTTATGCCGGCAGTACGGTACAAACAACTTGGTAAGGTTCCATAACCTTGGTATATCAGTGTCTCACTGTTGTATCTGTGTTGACATGTGGTGGTGTCTTGCTGAGTGGCATTCATTGTTGTTGTGTGTTCTTGTGTGCCCTTGCAAGAATGTCAGAGCTTGAATTAGAGCAATGAACAAATATTCATAAATTTCTTGTTAAACTTGGCAAGAGTAGAAGTGAAATCAGGGACATGTTAGTCCAAATTTACAGATACAATGCCATGAAGAAAAACACAGTGTAAAAGAAACTGAACATTTTTCTGAGGGGAGAGAAAGTGTCACCAATAAGGAGAAGTCAGGGTAGCCAGTCATGAGCAGAACTGACAAAAACTCTCTGACCACCAACTAAAGAGGAAACCTCTGTGCCACCATACAACTTGAAACCCAAACCATTATTGATTTCTCTACATAGAGCAATAAAGCCACATATCTATTTGTGTAATGGTGAAACTACTTACCAGCTAAAAGACCATGGCATCATGGTTCTCAATCACTTCCTATGCTATCTATACTTCCCCGACTCGCTACCATCAGGCTTGGCCATATTTTGCTTGTTCTGTCCAGTGAAATGTGAGTAGAAGTGAAATACAGTGTATCATTTCTGAGCAAAAGCTTTAAGAACCAACTCATGGGGCGGTGCCTGTGGCTCAAGGAGTAGGGCATCAGCCCCATATACTAGAGATGGCAGGTTCAAACCCAGCCCCAGCCAAAAACTGCAACCAAAGGGAAAAAAAAAAGAACCAACTCATGGTTAGGCCATGAGATTTTAGAATATTTTTTACTGTAACATGGGAGAGAAAGCTGGCTAATAAGGATCTTGAGTGAATTATAAATCTCACGGAATTACAATGTCATCACGTATGAGTATGACAAAATTTATTTCAAAGTTATTAGCATTAAATAAGAATGCATATGAAACATCTAATGAACGTTGGTTTTAAAAAAAACTTAGATCTGATTTCCACATTAATAATTTATATATTTATTGAATATCTATTATGGACCGTACCCTGTGGTAGATGTCCGATTATTATTAAATTATAGATTATTAATTATAATAAATCTAAAACTTAGATCTGATTATTATTAAATTATAGATTATTAATTTATACATTTATTATCTATTATGGACCACACCCTGTAATAGATGTGAGAGCACAAAAATGAGTAAGACATAGTCCCTACCTTCAAGGTACTCACAACCTTAGGTGGAAAGAAATCCTATCAACAATTACCGTACACTGGAAAAAAGACTATAATAAAATACAAAACTGTATGGAAATACAAAGAAACCCATTATGCTTAAATGTTAACATTCTGCTTAAAAGAGCAGAATTTCACTAGGAAGAGAAAAGAGGGCAGTCACTAAGGATATTAAGTGTGCTTGCTACTCCTTACAGCCACTCAGATGGTGACAACTTATCATCTCTCACCTTGTCGGGTAAATGCCAGGAGAGGATACACCAGCTGGTCTTTAAAGAGACGGGAGAGCTTCGGAAGATCTTTGTAAATCTTGGCTACATTTTCCCCTGGGATATTTTTCAAAAGTGAAAAATCAAAACACAAAATCAAGTGGAAAAACTGTCTTCTACTTCTGCCAAAACAAATCAAGGTAGTAAATGCATATTCACAAATAATTCACAAAGGTAAGCATGAACCAAAGACCCTAGTAGAAGGGGAGGTACACAGTGCGTGCTTTTTAAAAAACTGAATCTTAGATCTGAAATTTAAAATTCCAAGATATCAAATTAGTAGAGCTCTGCTCAACCTATATAGCTCATAGTTTACAAATGTAGAAAAAATTGTGTGAAATCTGTACATACAACAAAGATTCACTAAGCATTTACCAATTGGTGGGGAACTGCTCTTGTGGAACTGGGATTCTAGTAAAATCACAGCATTTATTACATGACCATTATGTATATAAGTAACTGTGTCAAACACTTTTCAAGCTTTTACATCAGCTCTCCCCCATCCAAGTAAGAGGCTGGTATTATTACCTCCACTTGTAGAGAGGCTGTCCAAGGCACAGTCAGTGGCAGAGCAAAGTACACACCTAAGTTTGGGCCCAAAGCACTCATTTTTAGCTGCTACGCTACTACTCAAAGTGTGATCCACAGATCACCAGAACTGACATCACCAAGGAACTGTTTAGACCTACCAAATCACAGGCCCCACTACACCTGTGGAATCAGAACCTGCATTTTAGTGAGATCCCCAGGTGATTCACATATACTTTAAAATAGGAAAACACTGTCAATTGCACCTGAGGTTCATTTCCATTTTGCTATTTATCACGTGTATAACCTTGGACAGATCACTCTCTGATGCTCACCTGTTTGCTAAACTGTTTAAAGAGGACACAACCACTACACCAGAGAAGAGTGGTTACAATTGAAAGCTCCATGCACAGTGCCTAGTATATCAGTAGATAGTTTGTGTTTGCATTTCACTATCCACAACAAAATACTGATTATGACTTAAGAACAGGGAAAGAAATATACAGATAAACTCTGAAATCTGTGTTGTGGGACTTGCAATGTTGAGTTGACAACTGATGTCAAGATTTCATTTCTAAAAATCAGTTTGGCTCAAGGGCTTTTTTCAAGCGCAAACACTGATTTTCTTTAAATAATTTTTTTCCTTCGGCAAGCCATAATAGAGGGTGGCCATAAAGTTCGTGTGCAATTTAAAATAGTGTGCCATCTAAATTTGCATACGGACTTTATGGCCATCCTGTATAAGTAATTAGGAATCTGTGAATAAAAGAATAAAAGTGCCTAGTAATAGTTACTAGACACTACACGATAAGCCACAGTAAAAATTCATTGAAATGACTTGCCAAATGAGCAGCATCTTCCTACCCAACACAGAATACTTCACTAAAAATAAACATAACAGTCACAAAATTGTCATAGAGCCGCATTTAACCTTCTTCCTCCCTTTCACTTACTTTTTCCTTATTTAAGAGAAACCAGATAAAGAATAGGAATCTGAGCTACATTCCTATATAAGTCATTTTTAAAAGGCTGGGAGTCACAGCTAAACCTATTCCAATCCTAAATTCCACCACTTATTAGCTCTGTGACCCTGAAGTACTGTACCTTCCTCTAGACCCATTTTCAGGTCTATAAAATAAGCATTAAAAACCACTACCGCTGTAGGGTGTAGAGTATTTCTACTCCCCATAGCTAAGTCCTCCTGGTATGGTGATGAATACAGACTGTTATAGGCAAGGAATGTCAAGTTTTTGTGATCCTCATGGTAAGAGACCATGTCTACAGATTCATCAGTCTAGTTCATGCATTCTTGATAGAGGCATGATCGCCCACAATAGAGCAAAAGCTGGTTCTTGCAAGGCAAAAAAAAAAAAAAACTTCTAGCTATTACACTGGTTTGTGACCCCCCCCCCAAAAATGGTCACAGTATATAAATAAATATATAGTAAGTCTGTGGTATTAAAATTTCAAGAGGGAAAATGATTAGGGAAAAAAAATCCTTAAAGACTCTTTAAAGGAATGTTAACAAAAAAAGATTAAGAAATACCGGTCTGTTCTGACATCAAATGTTCAATTGAGCTAATGCCCAAATTCTGATTCTATGTGTCCAATCAGAGACTATTTCAAATATGTATTCTGCTGCCTCCTTTTCCTGTCAGTTTTAGTTAGCATAAGGCAACTTCTCAAGACTGATCTCACCTGGTAACTAACAAGTCTCTAGGCCTTCAAAGCAACAATCTAGATCTAGCGACCTGTCCCTAAAAGACGCTGCTATTAATGCTTCCTCCCACTGCACCACAACACTTGAACCTGGCTCCTAAAACCGTCCTAAGTTTACTATGAGGATTAAATGGAATAACATATGTGAGAGCACAAATCCAGCACAAAACAAGCACGTAAAACATCTGAGTTCCCCTCTCCACGCATCTCTTCTCCTTCCACCACTAACTGTCTCACAATTGGGCTTTACCTGAAAAACAATACAAAGGAAAACTGCCTTCTTTGCAACTACTAATCATTTTCTAGAATTTAAGCCAAACCATGCCCATAAGGAATACTTCTGGTAAAGTTCCAATCTGCACCAAATAGCAATCAAATTCATACAGGTTTAAACAAACATTTTGAGTACAATTTTTCCTCCAATAACCTTCGAATATGAGGCTGCACTGAATTACTTCCTCAGAACACATATCCTCTCTATGATGACTAAATACAATGCCAGAGAGATCGCCAAAGATTAATACAGAAGCTACAAAGCATCACGATGTGATAAATTACTAGCCTAGTGTTAGTACATGATAGCAGTGTACATATAATTCAGCCCTAAGAGCCTAAGAAAAACAGGAAATAAACTCAAATTATGGAGATACAAGATTTTCTTGAATGTTGCTTTAATCTCATTTAGAAATTTGGAATCTTTTTGAATGTTATCTTTAAAAAAAATAAATTAATAAAAACTTTGGATCTCTCTCAAAGCTTCATACCAGAAGTTAAATCATGGTTACATTACCTGGTTCCTCTTTGCAAATAAAAGATTCTGGCAGCAGCTGCAATCTTTTCACACTTCTAATCTCATTGTTTATTTTTAGTGTAGCTATGAAGAAAAGAAAGATGATAAAAAACTGTCACTTCATCAATTGCCTTCCTTTTTTTATTAAAAGTATGAACTTGCGTTTCCTTTCCCCTAGTACACTAAGGACCCACAGAACAAAACAAACTGCTCTGTGCCTATTTCTTTCCCTCACAGCAAGGTCAAGAGCGTCAACCTGCCATCACATCAGGGAAAATCACTGTACACCACCACCTGTAAAAAGTACAGTTAGCGTCTTTATGGAGAATCCATTGAGTATTACCAACAGCAGCTTATTGGTAATTGAAAGATATGCAACAAGGCTAATAGGAGGCAAGAAGCACAATACAATCATTATTTCTAATGCAGTCACTAAAGACTCCATTTATTTTTTATTTAACCCTTGGCAATGAGTCTTCCCTTGTTCATTAAAAGAACCCTGCTAGTTTTCACGGCAACATCTCTCTCTAGACCCAAAGGACAAATATTGTTGACATCACCAGAGGGTTCGATTTTAACCGTGTGTACAATGGCACACTTCATCTCCTGCCATGAAAGAGCCAGTGACATGCTTATGCACATGTGCACCAAGCCGCGTGCCCTGGGCGAGGGAAAGACTGAAAGACACACTGCTCCCTTTCAGAGCATCAGGGCTGGCGGGCCAGCTGCCAGCAAGTCTGCAAGGAGCTGATGTGCCAAGAACAGTCAAGGGACAAAACATCAGAAACCAAGAAATCATCAGAACAGTTAGCAGTTATTCATTTTATGTTAAGTATCTTAAAACTGGCAAATAGGGGTTATTATATACTTTCCATTAAGTGCTTTTATAAGAAATTGAGGCAAAAACTACAACTCACATTTACTATTTGTAACTTCAACCTTCTAAATTAGTGTGTGATGCAACAGAGTGACTAGACGGAGGCGGAACTCTCGACACTCGGTGGCCAAACTAAAAGCCACATTTGCTAATTGTGATGAATTGCTGAAGAGACATTGGTAGGTCCTAGCACCATCAAACAGTTAAATTCTGACAAATGTGGAATACCATCAAAGCTGCGAAAGCTGAAATTTTGAGACTTTTAAATAACATTTCAAAGAATATGGTGATTAAATAGAAACAGCAGAAATTTTCTAAGAAGTGGCTTTCAACCACTTTCCATTTCAAAGATCAAGACAGCTTATGTCAGTAACTTTTAAAATAAATTTTAGCCGCAAAAATACTTTTCAAACAAAATCTTACATAAGACCTCAATAAATAGACAGAACCACGTGTTGCTCGAGGTTTCAGTGGTGATAGTTCTACCTTATTTGCATCTCAGCAGCAACAAGCTGCCACAGAACATGTTGAAAACCCCTGATTTAAAGCACATCCAGGCTGGGCACAGGGGCTCACATCTATAATCCTAGCCCTCGGGGAGGCCCAGGCAGGTGGACTGCTTGAGCTCAGGAGTTCAAGACCAGCCTGAGCAAGAGCAAGATCCTGTCTCTACTAAAAACAGAAAAACCAGCTGGGCATGGTGGTGCACTCCCAGGCTACTTGGAAGGCTGAGGCAAGAAGTTTGAGCTTGCTATGAGCTAGGATGCCATAGCACTCTACCTAGGGCAACAGAGTGAGACTGTGTCTTAAAAAAATTAAAAAAATAAAAAGCCTATCAAAATGACTACCTTTGCTAAACAAGAGATGAGCTCCACTGAATAAACAAAATAAAACTACAGACCTAGTATGGTGGTTCACATCTATAATTCCAGTTTTTTGGGAACCAAAATGGAAGAACCATCTGAGGCCAGAAATTCAAGAGTAGCCTGAAGAATATAGTGAGATCCTATTTTTTAAAAAATTTAATTAGCTCTGCATAGTGGCACACAGTCCTGTAGTTCCAGCTACTTGGGGGCTGAGGTGGGAGAATAGCTTGAGCCTAGGAGTTCCAGCTATGATCACACCGCTGCACTGAACGCGTGAGTGATGGAGTGAGACCCTGTCAAAACAAACAAAACAGAATAAAAATGAAAGCTCCTAGTGGATCTCCAAAATGTGTTATCATGAGACTATTCCACAGACCACTAGGAGCTGATTCGGACCAAAGTGGCGTCAGAGAATTGGGCTTAAAATAAAATACAAAGATGGAATGTATTGCTATCCCAGAGAAATTTCTTAATACGAAAAAGGAGAAACAGAAAACAGAAAGTCTTTATTCAGAGTGACTTTTGTGCGAGGGAGAGAGACAAATAAAACCTCAGAAGCCTGAGCAGTGTTTCTGCACACTGCTGTTCCCAGAGATGCCAAACTGGATAAATTGAGACCTAAGCTCTATCCCCCCATCTCTTAGTTCAAGATCTTCACTTAAAAATTAAAAATAAAGCCATTTGCAGACATAAAGGGAAAACATATTCTTCCCAGAGTTCACATGTAATAGACTCATTTCACTCCTATATCACCACTCCCCCTGCAACAGTAGGTTACAAAGGTTAGGACTTCAGAAGAGAATGGCTGCCCACAGACTGGCCTAAACCCCAACCTCATATTCCACAGTCTGCCAGCAACATGCGACCAGTGGTTTAGAAATTAAATAAAGTTAAAAAAGACCCACAACTACATCCTGATAACCAATCACATCTGGAAAGAAACATGTGTGTGTTCACAAACCAGCAGCCGTGACCATGCTATCCAATTACCGTTTACAACAATTAGGTTTCCCAAAGGCACACAGGTGAGAGCAGCAGAGCCCCCCTCACAGAGAGGATGCATGTACTGCAGCTTATACACCCCACTTGACTTCCACTTCTCCGGCATGGACACAGCTTTGGCTTCGGTCCCCTGAAGAATGAAATGGAAACAAATAATGAAGATGTTTCTCCCAAAAAGATTAAAAGTCAAAAGACCTCTGACTTGTTTAGAAATAAGCATTCCCTATACAGTCCCCTTAGTAAAATGCATCAAATCATAAATCTCGCTATTAATGGGGAACAACATATTGCAATATTTCTCTATGAAAATATTTGTTCAAATAGGTAAAATTACTTCATGGAAATGGGAACCGATTTCTCTCTTCAAAGACTTACTTCACCTGGCAAAGCCACATGAATTATGTAAGACCCCAACTCAAATATCACTACCTTTGTAAAGCCTTAAAAAGAATCCTGTTTCTCATTCCCTCTCTCCTCCTCTATCATTCTGTCCATGTTTCTCCTGTTACATATTTCTACCATGTTATTTATCTATGTTTATTTATGTTTTCTAGACATTATGCTAGCTAGTCATGCTTAATCCATACTCACTAACCACCCTTTACATATTCTCATATATAATCTTTTCTTTTTTAAAAACCATAGTTACCATTTTCTCTGTAATACTAACTAAAAACTGCCCAGGGAGAGGGAGGAAAAAAGGAAGAGAGCGAGGGGGGCCACATTTCCGGAGCGCCTGCCGCAGCCCAGCACTGTGTATAGTGCTGTATGCCCAATACCCAACCCATTTAATAAAGAAACCAGAACACCACGGCAGCCTCGTGGTGTCCACTGATCCTGACACGCCTCCATTCCCACAGGAAACCACGCTAACCAGACGTTTGGGTTCTGCGTGCCCTGCTTACCTGAGGTATGTAACCCGACTCCAACATGAGCAGATGTATCAACACTATCAAGGCGTCATTGGCGTCAGAACAGTCAGCTGACTGGTACAGGGTCTCCAAGGAATGTGGCACTTGCCCTTCTTGGGATTCACTGCAGAGCATGGGTTCTGCGGGAGAGAAACCTGCGCCCTCTTCCACATCCACATCTTGCATTGACTCGGCTCCAAAATTCTGACTAGTCCCTGACTGAAAAGGATAACAAAAACAATGAATTCATTAAAAAGACGTATTTGTACATAGTACATTTTGTGCCCTAAAGTAAACTGAGATGAGTGCTCAAAGCCAAAGCACAACGTTGGCCTCAGAGTGGGGAGATGTTTTAAGGGAGCTCTCACAAATAAATGAGCCTGCGACCCAGTCCTCCTTCCGGAATTCCTGATCTCCATGCCAAAAACACGGAAATCATCCTAGACTCCTCCCTCTAGCTTACTAAACCTCACCCCAAATCTGGTCAGTCTTCAGAGTTCACCGAAACAAACTCCTAAATACCTCTAACCTTTGCCCCTTCTACTTCAGTGGTACTTCAGCCTCTCACCACCCAGCCCTGACCTCCAGCTATAGCGGCTTTTCAAGGATCCCTATTCCTGCCTCCACTTTCTCATCTTCCAAGACATTCCAACCACTGCTGCCAGAGTTTCTGCCAATTAAAACTCAATTATGTTCTAGATATTTAAGCATAATATTCACCAGTGTTTCCCTCAATTGTGCCTTAGAATGTGGCCCTGGATGTTCTTAGGGCACATGCTGGTACCCACTAAGTAAGTGTTGAGAATGCCACAGGCCACAGCCACCTCACTTCACCCTCCAAATTCACAAAAAACATTAACAACATTACAAACGTCTAACAATAATGTACACATAACATTTAACAAAAAACACCATCTTCCTTCCTCAACACTCTAGTTCCTATAACACTAATTTACAATCTCATGAAATAAGTTTTTCATAGAAGATTGTCTGAAAAATGCAGGCTTACAAACTTACGTCTAAACTCCTAAACTCCTGAGCATACGAGGCCCTTTACACCCTGACCCCCAGCTTGTTACTGAAGTCACTTTCTGCCAGTCCCTTCATAGTCGCTGCAGTGTTCCCTTCAACAGAGGTCATTTCCATAGGTCACCACCCTGCCTTACAAAGCCCTTGATAACCACACCTTATCACACTGTAGTGCAATTTTCTGATTATGTATCTGTATACTTCCATGACTGCAAGTTCACAAAGAACCAAGACTATATGTCACCCTTGTTTAACCCCAGTACAGTACCTGGCACATAGCAGGTATTCAATATAGATGCTTGTTGAGCAAACCCTGAAGGATTGTATCTTAAAATGTCATAGTATTTTCGTTTTCAAAGTACTTACTTGCATCCTACAGCAATCCTATAGAACAGGTGAGACAGATAATAATGCCTTTTTATAGATGCTATAACTGTAACTCAGAAAGATTAAAACATCATCAAGATTACTAGCTAATAAAAATTTGAAATGAACCCCAACCTCCAAACTCGCACGTCAAGGCTTTTCAGCATAATACACTGCTTCAATAAGACTAACCAGCATTAAGTTTGCTCTGAAAGCTTATTTCTTAGGCATGTGCTCAAGTCTTAATGCAAAGCACATTTCTTCTTTGTATTTGTATTTCCATTAAAGAAGGTGCAAAAGAAATTAAAGTTACATATTTATGCAAGGTTGGAGGAATGTAAGGAAGCCAGAGGTGATAGGTGTTATCCCAAACTCTGAGGACCTGAGCCCCGATGGTTTATGGAAAAGATCCAAATTCACTTTACTAGGTTAAAACCTAGAGGCCAGTGACAATTCACACTACGTAAAAAAAAAAAGGCTTGGCACGAAACCATTTCCATATTTTTTGAGCAACAGAAACTACTATTTAAAAAATTATTTCCACCAAGCTAGGTTATGAAATATAGGCTCTACTGTTCTTCACTATTGGGCTTAATTCTGGCTGTTCACTACTGACTGACAGTTGTGTAGGACAGAGTGTTTATGGAAAGTTGCCCCAAGCTGATAAGTACATGAGAGGGAGATGGCAGAGTCCTCTGGTGAGCTTATCGAACCTCACTCCTCCTCCGTGAGAATCACTGACATTCTGTGAGCCTTTCCGATATGAGTATTTATCACAGGCTTCACATGTGTGGACATGAGAAAAACGCTGAGCACCACCCCCTCTACACGGATCATCCTGCCACATGTTACAGAAGCCTAGAGCAAGCGACTCAGAGGCAGCAGAGCCATTATTAGGGTCTCCCTGTTTCTCAAGACCCAACAGGTACTGGATGAATTCCCAAGTACAGGGAAATAAGGAAATTAATTTCCATTTAATTATAACACAAGAGTAAAATTTGCCTCCCATGGTTTCTAAAGTAATTTTACCTATTTTCCTTTTCTAATGCTCCAGTCCACATTTAATTAGCAGACCAGACTGTTTCAAGTACTTAAAGCATTATTTATGAGACTTCAAGCTGGTTTCCACACCAAGTTTTAAAATCATCCTCTACAATTCCTAGAATACAAAACAATATGCTTTTAGAACTGAAATTACTAACTTGAGGCAACATAATTTCTCAAAGTTTTCCAAAAGAAAACTTGTAACTCTGACAGGCTTCATCTTACTGTATAATCTTCATAGTACACAGAAACAAAGAGAATGGGCCTTCTACCAAAGTCATCTCTATGAGCAAAAAAACTCCAAAATGTAATTTAAATAAGTAGCTACAGAAACCCATATAGCTACACATCAAATGACTTTCAACTAAGCATCCTGGGGAAAGGACCCCCTATTCAATAAATGGTTCTGGGAAACTGTATAGCTAC
Organism: Otolemur garnettii; assembly: GCF_000181295.1. Classification (NCBI taxonomy): domain Eukaryota; kingdom Metazoa; phylum Chordata; class Mammalia; order Primates; family Galagidae; genus Otolemur; species Otolemur garnettii. Next base: position 14,282,729 of record NW_003852402.1, read on the forward strand.
ATGCAGGAAAATGAAACAGGCTCCCTGTCTCTTGCCACATACAAAAATTAACTCAAGATGGACTGAAGACTTAAATGTAAGGCCTCGATCCATAAAAATTCTAGAAGAAAACAAAGGAAAAACTACCCTATCAACAGCCTAGGCAAAGAATTATGGTTAAGACTCTAAAGGCAAACAGCAACAACAGAAAATAAATAAATGGGACTTAATTTAAAAGTTTCTGCACAGCAAGGGACAGAGTAAACAGACAAAGCACAGAACGGGAGAAAATATTCCCCATCCAACACATCCAACAAAGGACTAATATCCAGAATCTACGAAGAACTCAAACAGCCCCATCAAAAAGGGGGCAAAAGACATGAACAGAGTTTTTTCAAAAGAAGGCAAACGGTAGAAAAATACACACAAAAAATGCTCAATCAGAGCAATGAAAATTAAAACCACAATGAGACACCACGTTACCCCTATCAGAATCACCATTATTAAAAAAGAAAAAAACAATAGACATTGGTGCAGATGAAGTGAAAAACTACTCAGCCATAGAAAGGAATGGAATGATGTCATTTTTGGCAATTCCGGATGGAACTAGAGAATGTTACCCGAAGTGAAGTACCTCAGGAATGAAAAAACAAACACCACAAGTTCTCACTAGGAAGCTGGAGCTAAATGATGGTTCCATGTTCATGATGGTGTAAAGGACACTGGAGACTGAGGGGCGGGGATGGCGGGAAGGAGGGAAGGGGAAGAAACTTACGTACGGGGACAACGTACCTTATTCTGGAGACAGGCAAGCTAGTAGCCCTGATTCCAGCGTTATACAAATCATCCAGATAACAAAATACTTGTACTCCCTTAATATTTTTAAATAAAAAATTTTTTAATTATATATTCTTACTCCCTAGAATACTTCTATAAGGCAGATACATGCAGAGATATAATAATAATTTCTAAAATAAATTAAAATCCTTGTATCTGGATGTAGATGACTTTCACAATTTACTTACCTATTGAAAGCTATTTTTTAATATGTCTATACTTAATGTCATGATGGCACTATGAATACTTATAAACGGTTAAGGTTAGCAAAAGAATTTAAGTTGAGGTGATTAAGTATACACACAAAACAATTAACAAGATGGCATGTGTATTTGCATTCAGTAATAAATAAAATTGATCATTTGCACCATTCAGGAAATTAAAAGGCGGGATAAACAATGAGGCATGTATAAGGCAATAAAGATGATCAATACAAAGAAATGAAAGGAAACCATCAGGCATCAAAAGACAGGAAAACAGCAGTTCCTCTGATGGACAGAGACAAGTAGCTGGTTTGGGAAGAACAGAACATCAGGATATATATTTCTGAACATAAAAAGTCTGTAATGACAACTTTAAAAAACAGGTACAGACACCCCGCAAATCACTTGGAAATAAATGGACTACATGTAGCCTTTAAACCCTTTCTGATCCTACACTGGACCTCGTCCAACATAATGATTTTCCTGTTCTGCTCTGATGTCAGAAGACACATTTTTTTTTTTTTTGGTGCTTCTCATTCATCCCATGACATGAGGTTAATGACAACACTGAGTATCAGCTTTGGCCTCAAGCACAGCTGATTACTGGTTATAAGTAGAAACAGCCTGTTCAATTTGAAAAACCAACAGTTCCTTTAGAAGACACAAAGTTTACGGGAAGAGTGGACAGAGCTGATCAGTACTGTGGATGGAAGTGGCAGTTGTGAACAGCTACGGCCTTTACCCATTAGATGAGGAGGAGAGGGGAGAAAAAGTGCAGACATCTGTGAGACCGAGAAATCTCATCCCTTAGCCTGTGAACAGTATGAGGAACAGAAATTCAAGGAAGAGGGGAAGACCGTCATCTTCCGACATTGAGGAAAGAGTCAATGGGAAGATGCATTTTATACTGCAAAATGAAAAAAAAAAAAAAACCCAGCAAAAGATTGTACAGTTTGCAGCAGAAGAAATGGGAAAGATGGGAGGAGACAGACCATTTTCTACTGTGAGACACATAAGAGGAAGCCTGGACTTCATCCTGGAGATCGCTTCAAGAAGTATCACAAGCAAAAAAAATTATGAACAAAAAATAAACAAAAACACTTTAATTATTTTATGTAACCTAAAACATATAATAAAATCATCAGGCGAGTTCATATTTGCTTTTTCTCTTTTAAAACTGCAGGATAATTACAAGTAACTCACCAACCTCTTTATCACCCAAAATAAATAAGAGTCGGGGAGTATGTGGGTGGCAGAAAAATTGGGTAGTAAAGGGAATGTGACATAGACCAGAGAAGTAACACTGGAAATTGTGAGCTAGATACAAAACTGGAAGCCAAGCAATAATTTATCTAAAGGAATATCTGAGCAAAATAAATAAATAAATAGGTAAAACCAGGTACTTCGGAATGCCAGGCCAATATTGGTACAGACATTTAGCAGTTTAAAAAAAAATGTTCTATGAGAATATAATCTGCAGCTACTGATGATAACTGCTGACTGGCATGGGATTCAAACAGAGGCATCAAGGGGATTTATCACCTGCTCTATCTCATAGCTTGGTCTTTAATACCCACCATACTATCATCATTCCAGACATCAGATTGGGCTGCCTGTCCTTGAAATGAATCACTCAGTTGTTCATCCTGTATGCAGGCCTGACTGGAGCTGGCGGCCAAAGAGGGTTGGTCATTATTCTGGAGTGAGGAATGTTCTGAATCTGTGGATGAAGGTAAATTAGGTGCTGGAATGGCATCTTCAAGAATCAAACATATCAAGTCCCCAGAAACAATCCCATATGAAGCCAAGGTCTCTTCATCTCCAGTAAGGGCATCCTTGTTGTTCAATGTAATTGCAAATCGGGTATCAGAACTGCCAAGAAAGACGGATAAGGATAGTAAGAGCTACCTATTACCATTACCCTCAATAATACATTTTTGGAACATATATAAGATACATGGTATGACCCTAGGTCAACTAAGTAATGAAAATCAGGAGGCCAAAGTTTTGAAATTATCAAAATTATTTATCATACCAATCCCTACTTTATAGATTTCCAATGGCTGAAAGTATAGCCTGGGGAACAGGATACAGTTAATTCACTATTATTGACCCATGTTTCCATCAATTCTAACATACACACTTTTTTGACAGCTTTGAAATTCAGATACTTCTTAAAATCAAGGACTTTATTGGTTTAACAGATAGGGTTTTCCCCTCAGTGTTATATAAAACAATGTGTCTTACATTTGATAGTAACTAAGATTCAGTGAAATGCCCTTTTGAAAACATAAATTTTATTTACATTTTATTTTCTCTTTTAAACCCTCCAATGGCTTCTATTTTAACTTGAAATAGAATCCTTAACATACAGCCTCCAAAGCACAACATCTGACCCCTTCACACTTCTCTTCCCGTACCTTGTGACGTCCACCCTCTCCCTGCTCTCTATTCACATGAGCTTTCCATCTGTCCCAAAAAGTAGATCAATTTCTTTGCAGCCTTTGGACTTTGCATTTGCTCTTTCAGATTTTCAAATGACTGACTCCTCATCACCATTCAGGACTTGGTTCAAACAGTACCTCTTCAGGGTTGCCTTCCATTCAGACTCCAGCACTCTTATTCTAATACTACCATTTGAAAACATATTTATTTATCAGTTACCTGTCTACCCCACCCCACTGCTAGAACTTAAGTCTCTTAAGATTAAGGATCCCCTCTGTACAGTTCAAAACTGTACCCCCAGCACTTGGCAAATACAGTATTTGTGAAATAAATGCAACCACTAAATGTTAGCTGGGACAATCAAGAGGTGAGAGGAATCAGGTCAGGGCTGCCTGTTCAATGTCCTTACAGGACAGTTTACATTGGTTCCAAAATAACAGATCCATGTCCTGAATGAATACGCATAAACACACAAAGTTAGATGAGTACATGTCCACGGCTGATACAAATTTATCCCTCCTACTGATGATGACAAGTACAAGTTCACCCTCCCTACTAATGATTAATTACGGTATCTTTTACATGGAACACAGTTCAAACCCCAAAACCCACTGCTTAACAAGCTCAGAGTTTATACAAGCCTGAGGCAATCAACTCTCATCCTTTCTGCATCACAGATTATTTGATTTGGAAGAATATCATCCATTTTTCATCACATAGTGGTGAGGAATAATTAAACATTGTAAAATATTCTTTAAAGTATTTATACTCAGCAATGCTAATTTCATTATTTTTGAGAAGTTAATGAAAGATGAAGTCCTTTGAAAATCACGCTCTATTTACTTTTCCTCACAATGCTGAGTTTTGAAAAGAGCTTTGAATATCCAACTGTTTTTATTTTACTCATAAATATATTTTTTCTTACCAATTAAAGTGTCTTTGATAGGGAAGTTAGTGAACTAGAAATTAATCTTGTCCATTAGAAAATAAGTAGCCCTGCTTTTGATTTCCAAATTCTTTGGTAAACGACATGTTGAAAATCTGCCAGCTGCCCACAAAAACAGCATCCTGACTTTGGCACAAAAAAGAAAAACGCCTCAAATGAACTATGTATTTACAGATCATTTTGTCACAGCAAAAGGCTGTTTCTGTAAACGTACAATGTCCAAATATCTATTAGAAATGGTAAAGAACAGTTTGCTTGGTAAAAACGTCCCAGCTGAGACGCTGTGAATGGGGGGGGGGGGGGGAGAATAAAGGCTGCTTACACACACTCCAGAAAATGGGAAGAGCTATTTCTAAAATATAGTTTTCCAAGGTTCTATTTTCTGAAATTGGGGTTGGGGGCGGTAGGGAGTAATAGTTAACTTTACCAGGAAATGAAATTCTAGAAACTCTTGGCTTTTAAAAAATATCTTATGGCAATCCTAGATCCAGGTGCTCAGTTAGAGACATTTTTAAAATAACAATATATACACACATTTCAAAACTGTGTATTAGAAAATGAACATACTTTCAAAAAATGAATTTTCTTTCACATTCTAAAGCTTACATTCCTTCCAATTAACCAGACTCAAACGGCAAAAACAAACCTGAAAGAGAAACTAACTTGGGCTCTTGGGCAAATAGTTATATTTAGTTGCTTTCATACATTCTTTCAAGACAGTACTGCCTAATTAAAAAATAACACACACACGGAAACACCTTAAAAAGATAAGTTAATTTTGAAGATTTATGGCAGGGCAATAATGCCAGCATATTAAGCACTCACATTTAATGCCAAGGCATAACAGCAGGCATGCCACTTCTATAATGTGTAAAAGGAATTATGTCAATATCTTGTTTTTTGTTTTGTTTAATCCAGAAGAAAATGGATTTACTCTCGATCTAATAATATCTTAACCCAGAAAATGAAGGGTGAGAAATTCAGAATATGGCCTCATTTTACTAAATTCTCTAAAAATAAAATGAAATAGTGTAATCATAAAAAGAGCCAATTAGCAGAAAGTTTTTTCTCTGGTTTTGAATAAGTCACCAAAAAAGCCGTAGGGAACATTTTTTTGTAAGTGGCCTTAGCACACTCCTAAATTTCAGATTCACTATTTGAAGCTCACTATTTGGAGAGCAGCACTCTTACAATGCCCCTCTACTCCCAGATTACTGTCCTCAGAAAGTATCTTCTGGGTAAACAAAGCAGCTTCCGAATTTGAATTCTTTCTCAGCTTCACCAACCCAAACGGCAAGTTCTCCGGGGTCATCAGAGGCCACTGACCTCAGTTTTAGCAAAAAGGGAAAAAAGGCAACATTTCGCCCAGGAAAATCAAAGAATCCTAAACACGCCTACACGCCTTACTTTCCAAAACTTTGCAGTGGGTAACCCAAAGCGGTGACCGCGGTGCCCTCCACACGGACACTCAATGGGGACACAAATTATTAGTGGTCTCGGACGGAGGGCAGATTTTTTTAACTTCTAGTACTTCCCAAACTTTTTTTCCCCGAAAGAAGGTGACATTAAACACCTGACAGTTTTGAAAAGTCTGACCCATGCCAAGTTCAAATTTTCCAACTCGAAAGTTAAACCAGCTGTGTTCAGTTTGCGTTCCCTTCCCACTCCCCGGCTCCGTTTGCTGCAAAACCAGAAGCGACTACTCACCCAGGATGCGACCGGAGCCCCTGGGAGGTTGGGCCATGTCCTCCTGGCACGGGACCGGCGACCACGGCGCGCGTCGCAGTCACCGGTACCCTAGGGCCGGCGACGCCCTGGAGAGCCCAGCCTCATGTGACAACCCCAGCGTCCCCGCACCCCGGCCACGCCCGCGCCGCGCCCGCAGTCGCGCAGACGGCCCCAGGCCGAGGCGCCTTTCCCCCGCGGCCCCCGCGTACCTGTACCCCCAGGTGGGCAGCAGGGCCTGGCTCAGGTGCGCACGCAGCTGCCCCAGGGTCGGCTCCGCTTCGTGCATCTCCAGCGGCCGCGTCTGCTTCTGGAGCCGTACGCGCAGCCTCATGGCGGCGGCGGCGGGAGGGCCGAGGGGCTTGGGCCCGCAGCGGCGACCACCAGCGCTGAGGGGGTGCTGACGTGTAACCGGGAAGAGGCCCGGCCGCGGCGGCCGCCCTGCCGGCTGCTCTCTGGAATAGGAGCGCTCCGCCCCTCTCGTGAGGGCGCCCCCTAGAGCCGACCCGCGAGCGGGCAGCTGGCGGCCCGCGGGGAGCTGGAGCCTCTGTTCGACTACTCCGCGCGCAACTGCGCTGCCTGAAACGCCAGCAGTGCACTGCGCAGGCGCGAAACCAGACGCCGGCCTCCCGAGTTCCCGCTGGTCCTCAGCGGGGATGGTGGCCCTTGTTTTGCATGTTCCTGGAAGACCATATCACTGAAAGGGGTACTGCAGACCGCCAGTACAACTGCCACGCCCCTGTGACCCCGAGTTACCCCAATCTCCCGTGGCTCCCGGCTCCAGCGCCATCTGCTCTGAGAGGCCTTAGGTTGAGCCCAGGCTCCCGTAGGTAGTTAACAGCTATTACAGCAAAATGCAAGACAGCTTGTACTCAGTGATCTCATCAAACAGTGTATTAGAAATCTGTTCCTGCATTACAGTCATCCCTAAACCTTTATTATTACCATTATGGTTGTTATTTCAGAACCCACAGCTTCTATAGGTCAGGAATTGGGGGGGTTGCGCAGCTGAGCTGTTGTGTCTCAGGGCTTCTCATGTACAACCAAGGCCAGGGCTGTGGTCATCTCAAGTCTTGGCTCTGCTGGAAGATCCGCTTCCAAGTTGGCTTGGCTGGAGGATTGGCTTCCGAGTTGGCTCAAGCACAGTGAGGGAGGATACCCTGGAAAAGTAAATCTAAAAAAACAAAGACTCCTCATCGAAGCCCAAGGACACTCCTACAAGGTTCTCCCCATGGTAACCCAGCCGCTAAGAATTTGTAAAACTTAACTTCCTGGGCCCTTGCAACTAATCCTTGCTGCTTGCTTCCACTTCTGTAAACCCTGCATATGATTTGACACCTCCAGGGAGATAATGTGATAATTCCTTTGTCTGTCTACTTGTGAGTCCAGTAAAAGGACAGGGACATAGCCAATGGGGATGGGGGCCCTTATTAAGAATGATGGCCTACTGAGTTTCCCTGCCAGCAAACAAAATTCCTTCCCCTATAATCTTGGGTGAAAGCCTATTGGTTTCAATTTTCTCCAGTCTTAGAACAGGAGTGTTGACAAGAGGCCTCAGTTTTTGACCCCATGAATCTCCCCCACACGGCTTGAGAGTCCACCCTCCCATGGCATGGCCGCTGGCTTCCCTAGTGGGGAGAAACCAAAAGTCACAGTGTGTTCTACCATCTAGCCTCGGAAATCACAAACCATTACATCTGTCATTTTGGTTTGGTTACAGACCAACCCTTCTATGTGGGAGGATCAACCTAAAGGCATGGACACCGAAAGATGAGGGTCACTGGGTGGTTCTGAAGATTGGCTAGAGGGTCTGACCATAAAAACTTAGACAAGGAAAAAAGAGTATCCTAGTATGGTATTGTCCAAGTCATTGTAGAAAAGTTGAATAAAGTTCCTCCCAATAGGTGGCAGCACTTGTCCACACCCTACCCTTTATTCCTTAAACACGTATGGATTGCCTGCTTTGGGGCAGATACCCTACTGGCTGGATACTCAAAAGAGCAAAAAGACATGTTCCTGCCCCTGCAGAGTTTAAGGCCAAGTGCATCAACTCTTGCAGTAGAATGTAAAAAGTGTCTCATTTATGACAGGAATAAATACAGACCTGGGGATTGAGGTACAAAGAGGAGGGTTGCTGTGCCAGCAGGATTCCTTAGCAGTAAGCAATTTGGGATTGAGGAAGGGTGCCGGGACCAGAACAACTCTGACCAGAGTGAAAGACTGAGTGGATACAGCCCAGGTAAATAAGAGTCTTGGGCCAAGAAAAGGATTTGGGACACATTTTGAAATGTATGGGAAGCCTCTGGAAAGTTTTAAGCAAGGGAGTCTTTACTAACAGGGTCCTTAGTTCTGCAAGAGAAGCTACCTTTGGCCAACTAACCAGAAAATGTGTGTATGGAGAGGATACTGTATAGCTCAGGGAATTCTAGAGAGGACTAGAGAAGTTCCCCTCTGCCCCCACTAAGCTTCTGAGAATGAACTTCAAAACGAAGCTAAAGAACTGGCCTGATGAGGAACTATCATGACTGGGATTGCTGCTACCTCCCCACCCTACACTCAAGAAAACTGCTGTCACCACTGCCAGGCAGGACTGGGGAACAGATGCCACTGCTAGCATCAAATGCTACCACATACCTCCTGAAAAATAGCAAACTTCCATAAGAACCTGTTCACCTTGCTCACTGTTAGACAAAGCAGTGCAGGGCTTAAGGTGGTGGCCACAGCTGAAAGGAAGCCATGGCCATAGCTGAAAGAATCAGACAGGTGTACACCACCAGGGGCAAGCTCAGGTCTATATGTGAATCTCTCACTGGAGATTGTGATAGAATGTGGGCGACAGATTAGATCAGGGTTTCTCAACCTCAGCACTGTTGATATTTTAGGCCACATAAGTCTTTGTTGTGGGGGACTATTCTATACATTGCATGCTATTTAGCACTCCCCGGTCTCCATCAATAAAATGCCAGTAGAACCCTTTCACTCCCAGTTTTAAGAACTAAAGATGTGTCATAACACTGCTAAATATCCCCTGGGAAAAAGAATCACCTTGAGAACCACTAGATTGGAGACCATCTCAGTTAGGAGGCTCTTTTGGTAATGGAGAGAAGAAAGGAGTTAGTGGAATGACAATGGGGATGGAGACAATGGGTCAGCAGGAAAGACATTTCAGAACTTGGGAAATGACTGTACAGTATTTGAAAGCCGTATTAGCTTCAGTTCAGTTGCTCCAACAGAAATCACATAGAGCAAAGGTCTAAACAAAATAAAAGTTTATTTCTCTCCAAAATAGCACTCTTGGACAGAGCAGTACAAGGTTAAGGTGGTGGCCATCTTTGGAGGCATCTGCCTCTGAGAACGCTGTAAACCTGTATAGGTTTTACCTATTTACTACCTACTAAATGATAAGAAGAAGAATATGTCAGACAGGTGTGTCATAAAGATGCACACCTGTCTTTTTGTTTTGTTTAAGCCAGTAAGTTTATAATAATTGGTTACAGCAACAACAGAAAACGAATACATCTGGAATCCTTGTCGCAATTTTTTGTCCCACGGTGCATAAGTGTGGGGATGGAGGAAGTATCTAACCACAGGAGCGTGGGAGGAGGGAGGATCCTGGCAGAGAACCAGAGCATCCCCGGGGGCACTGCCAAGATTCAAGGTAGTCTGGGGGATGGTCCCTCGAAAACCTCAGAGGGCTGTGAGAATATCACACACCCCTTCGCTCAGCCATCTCCCTCCCCAAGAATTTTTTTTTCTTTTGGCAGCGTGCCACCTTAATGGGGCTGCAAGCAATGGGCACTGCAATTTTCACAGAGTTAAGAAATTTAAATTTCTTTTTGAAAAAAAAAAAAAAAAGGACCATTTCGTAGAATCCTACAAAGAGATGGTCCCACTCTCTTGTGGGAATCCATTCATTGGTTCCCTTTAGGTGTTTGTATTTTTAGTAAAAAAATTTAGGCCAATTTTAGATTTATAGAATTATTTCAGAGAGTTCCCCTATTCCACATACCCAGGGACCCAATGGTCCCTATTAACATCCTAGATTATTATGGTATATTTGTCGCAATTAATAAATTGATATTGATATATTTTTGTTAACTAAAGTCCATACTTCATTGAGATTTCTTAAGGTTTTTATTTTCCTAATGCTCTTTTTCTGTTTCAGGATCCCCTATAAGAAATCACATTGCCTTTAGTCACCATGTCTCCTGAGGCTCCTCTTAGTAGGGTAGTTTGTTCATCTATTTGTTTGTTGTTAATCAGCCAGGGTCTTGCTCTCTTGCCCAGACTAGAGTGCAGTGGTGCAATCACAGCTTGCTGAAACCTCAAGCTCCTAGGCTCAAGCGATTCTCCCATTTCAGCCTCCCAAGCAGCTGCAACTATGTCTCAGTGATACCACACCTGGCTAACTTTTTTTAATTTTTTGTAGCGGTAGGAAAAAAAAATTGCTATCTTGCCCAGGCTGGTCTCAAACTCTTGATCTCAAGAGATCCTCTTGCCTCAGCCTCCCAGAGTGTTTGGATTACAGGCGAAAGCCACCAGACCTGGCCTAGAAATTTTCTTAATGAAGTTTTGACTCTTTTGAGGAGTAATGGTCAGGTATTTTGTAGACTGTCTCAACTGGAGTTCTTCTGATGTTTATCTCATGATTAGACTGAGGTAATGTGTTCTTGTAAGGAAGGCCACAGAGGTAAAGGGCCATTCTCATCACATCCTGTCAATGGTCCATGCTATCAACATGACGTAGCACGGTTAGTAATGACCCTGACCACTTGGCTTCTCCACTGTAGAGTTACTTTTTTTCTCCCTCATTGTACCTTTGGAAGAATGTCAGTATGTGCAGCCCACACATAGAGTGGTAGTTATACTTCACCTTCTCAAGCAGGAAGTATCTATATAAATTACTTAGATTTCTTCTGCACAGATTTATTTATTCTTTATTGATTCAATCATTTCTATCAGTACGGACTTATGGATTTTTTTATACTGTGCCTTACAGTACAATACTACTTCATTTCTTTGTTGCTCAGCTTTAGCCATTGGGAGATCTTTCCATTGGCCACGGCATTCATTTGGCATCCTTGTGAATTTTGGTGTATATATTTATTTCATTCTGTTCTATTTTTGAGCACTTTCTTATTTTTTTGTCACCACAAGATGCTACAGGATCGTTTTGTGTATTTCCTGCCCCCGTCCCCAAATCAGTCATTTTTCCAATGAGCCCTACCTTGTACCTTTTATTGGAGAATGACATTAGAAACCAAGACTTAGGCGACAGGTAACATCACTGCTATTGGGGTGTTTCTAGGCTCTCTCAACGGACAAAGCAAAGATATACATACACACACGTGTGTGTACATGTATGTACTATTTCTAAATGTAACCACATATAACTATACTATTTCTAAATGTAACCACATATGTCTATATAAAGTTAAGCATGCGTTGATTCTGATGTCTCCACCTCTAATCTATTACTACATGAGTGATACGAACCTTTTCCTTTGCTTATCTGTAACTTCCCAGGCCAACTGTGAGAACCCTAGCTTCAACCATCCACTATCCATGTACTTCATTATTTAGTTTCAGTATACATGTACAGTGTCTTCAGCATTGCTAACCAATATCCCTGTGGGAAATAACATTATCAATTAGAGCACGTGGCTAGTGTATAGTTCCCGTCACCATCAGTCTCACAGGCTCCATTCATTCCTAAAGTTACTTAAGTCAGCCCCTTATTCCCCCATCAGTTAGGTTGTTTCCAATATCTGTAATATAGTTAGATTTCTTTTGTCACGTTTTGCATTCCATCCTGAACACCCCAATCTTAGATTTTTTTTTTTTTTTTACTTTATACACATTAAGGTTTACTCTACGAATTTAAGCTCCTTTTGAACTGCTAGAATGAAATGTGCCTCCCTTCCAGGTAACTAGTAATAACGGGAGAGACTAGAGTGAGTGGGTTGGTTTGTTTGTTGTTAAACCAAGAGAGGGAGTCACTGCTGTAAACTGTTCTAGAGTGTGACCCATAGGAGAGGTCATGGTCTGAGTCAGTCATAGGTGTCCACCCAGAAATGTCATCACACAGACATCAAGGAAGTGTGGCCTGGGACACAGCAGGGAGAAGGGGAGCTACTACTGAAGGAAGGATGATTCTGCCAGACTTCTCAGCCCTCCCAGAGGGAACTGTAAGGCCACAAACACATCTCTCCCCAGGGCTACACGAATTCCAGGCTCCCTCTGCTTAGGAATAAACAAGTAATTCCAAACAAACCCATATAGCTCTGTCACACAGATTCAATTAGCAGCTTGGAAAACCACATGGGTTGCCTAGCAACAGCATCCTTCTCCCTTCCCACATTCCACATACCCCTGAGTGTGGGTTGCCCTTTAGTAACCTTCCTAAAAGGGCAGCACAGGGGAGTGGTTATGAGGGTGGACTCCTGGAAGCAGAACACGTGGGTCTTGAATTCTTTGTTCCAGGACTTACCTAAGCTTAAGCAAGTTACCCCACCTATCAATGGAGATAATATTAGTTCCTTATATCATACGATCTCAGTGGGAATTCAGTGAGTTGATATGTTACAAATTTTAATAAGTTAATAACATAGTAATAAGTTAATGACACATACTCAATAAACTTTTGACATATTAATAAGTTAATAACAAATGCTCAATAAACGTTTGCTCTTATTTTTCTCTACCTCTTATATCCCTTTTATAAACCCTTATATCCCAGGGTTTCTCTTTAAGCAGATTCCAACAACACAAATGGTGAAGGGCAATGAGGCAATGTCTTTTGCCCCCCACCTGCCTTCTCTGGCTCATCCCTCCACTTACGCTTTTGTCTCCTCCAAAAGATAACGTAATTTATCTTCCAACTTCAAAACAAGTTTGATCTTCAGATAGCATCTTTCTGTATGGGAATAGCCCAGACATTCTAGAAACCAAGAACTGAGATATCCATTTCCCTAACACCTGTCTCTTAAAACATCTTTCTTTAATGAATGATTATTTCTACCAAGTTAATTATGATTTTTCTTTTGGAGTGTTAATTAAGAATGTCCCTTGATCTACAAAGGCAAAGACACCATCAGCCATTCTGCAGTGTGCTAATTAATCTTTCATTCCAGATTGCCATCTGAGGAGGAAGGAGTTCCCAGCAAATCTTCAGTTAAATATAGAAATCTAAGATAAACAATGAAACTAGATAGAGTACTGCTGGCTGTTGTGATGGTGGTTGTTTTTCACAACTCATTTGGAGAATTTGCCCTAAAATGATTCTTGAATAGAAAGGAAAGCTAATGAGCTGAATTCAAAAGCCCCTTCCAAAGGAAAGAAAACAGACCAGCGATGCATCTGAGATCTTTATTTCCTGACCTTTGATTACTGGAGCCCCCTTTTCAGCTCTGTGTCCCATGGGTGCTGCACTGTCCTTTACTGTATTCCCCATAAATCAACCCACTTCTGAAAATGTATATGGCGTGGGCTGTCCAGAAAGTCTATACTATGTCTATACTATGAAAAATAGAGCGATTCATGGCTGGGTACTTTCCAGACAGAACCTTATACATTTGTTTAAAGGAAAAAAGTTATATAAAGAGGAAAATTCCATTAATTGCCAAATCGAGGGTAAGTGTAAAAACGAAATACAGTGAAAACTAAATGCCATGTACTTTTTTTAAAAGAAAAGTTGTTTTGAAATACCTTTCCAGTTATTCATTTCAAATAAAAATAGATGAAACGCAAGCAATATGCATCTAACTTCTTGACACTGTGTGGAAAACTTAGTAGGTGCTACCTCATCTTACGTAAGTCTGATGGTAATTTTTTTTTTTTTTTTGAGACAGAGTCACTGTCACTATGTTGCCCTCGGTAGAGTGCTGTGGTGTCACAGCTCACAGCAACCTCAAACTCTTGGGCTTAAGCAATTCTTTTGCCTCCCAAGGAGCTGGGACTACAGGCGCCCACCACAATGCCCAGCTATTTTTTGGTTGCTGTTGTTATTGTTGTTTAGCAGGCCTGGGTCTGGCTCAAACCTGCCAGCTTTGGTATATATGACTGGTGCCCTACTCACTGAGTTATGGGCACCAAACCAATGAATTTTTGTTTTGGGGGGTTTTTTTTGGTTTTTTTGTTTGTTTGTTTTTTTGAGACAGGGTCTTACTCTGTCGCCCTGGCTAGAGTGCAGAGGCATCATAATAGCTCATAACAACTGCAAACTCCTAGGCTCAACGATCCTCCTGCCTTGGCCTCCCAAGTAGCTGGGACTATAGGTGTGTACCACTATGACTGGCTGAAATTTTTGTAGCGATGGAGTCTCACTATCTTACCCAGGCTCATCTTTAATCCCTGGGCTCAAGCGATCCTCCCTTCTGGGCCTCCCAAAGTGCTAGCCACTATACCTGGCCTCAAGCCCACTCTTCAAAATGAATGTGAGCTCCATTTTTAGAGATGATGGCTCTGAGACTGAGAGGAGTGAGGCAAATTGCCCAGAGTCTCAGAGTTTGAAAGGATAAAGCAGGACCTGGCCCAGGTGAAGCGAGAGCCCTCCAGACAGCAGGATGAGTCACTGTATCTTGCATTCTCTCTCCATCATTCATCTAAATCATCCTCCCTGAGACCTCCCCCTCAAACCCATCTTACAGCAGAATCCCAGGACATGCAACAGTGACTCTGGGGTTTTCGCCCAGATGTGGTTAGACACTCAAGTCTTTTGTAACACGAAGAAAAATCATTTTCACTAGAAAAGGTACTGTTATTTTATCGTTTTCATCTTCCTTCTAAGTCCAGTAGCTGCTAAGCAGCTAGCCAATGGATGTGAGACGCATATAAGAGGCTGAATACGATCTAATCTGTCTGAAAGAGGAAAGAAATTGAAGGGCAGAGGACAGTGAGATGGAGCTATGCTGCTCTGAGAGGAGAGAGATATGAAAGAGGAGACTCCGGATGTAGACAGAGACCAGGAGAGAAGGGGCAGGGTGCCACCCAGGGAAGATACTGAGAAAAAGAAATGTTTAGATGTATTTTGTGAAGTTTTTTCCATTTGATGTGCGATGTTATTCATCTTCTGCTATGCCCAGTTCTGTAATTTTTCTAATGCACTAAAAATAATCACAGGGGCAGCACCTGTAGCTCAAAGGAGTAGGGCACTGGCCCCATATGCTGGAGGTGGCAGGTTCAAACCCAGCCCTGGCCAAAAACTGCAAACAAAAATAATAATAATAATAATCACAGTACAATTTCAGGTGTTCACCTGCACAGCGCCTGAAGCCATCTCTCAACCTTCCAGCAGTGAACACATCGTGGGAAACCTCAGAGGATCTCATTCACTTCTGTGGCTTTACCTCCCCCTCCAGGATGATGACTTAGGAATCCCTATTTCTCCCTGACTCTTCCCTGAGCTCCAGCTACCCACCTGACACCACTATGGAGATATCCAACACCATTATTCTATTCTAGACATACTGGCCCACCATCGCTGTTCCCTTTGCCTTGTCCCTCCAGTGCTTCGCCTTCCTGACTCCTAATGGTCAGGTCTCAGCTCAGAACAGATATCACCTCCTCAGGGAAGCCTGCCTGGATTTCCTAACAAAGTCAGCCCACCCAGTTATATCAGCCTACCAATTACAAGACCGCCCCACCAACCACATTCCCCTGTTTCCTTCGTAGTACATGACACAGTCTATACATTTCTGTTTATTCTGTTGGTGGGGTGTGTGTTTTGTTTCCATCTGTTTGGCTCATAAACTCCATGTGGACAGAGATACTCTTTTTTTGCTGAAGAGGATGTCACACCTAGTTGGAGCTCAATAAATGCTTGTTGATTGAATGGATTAATTTATGCTAAGAAAGGATGATTCTATGAAGAAAGTGTCTGCAGATTCGTATCACCATTGATATGGCCATGAATGAGGAAAAGTTTACAGTGCTTTTCAGTTTTGATCCATTGTAGCACATTGTTATACGATATCAATGTGTTTCTTCATCAGAACCTGTCAAGGAAGATACTACTTTTTTAAATTTCTGATTAAGATGAGGAAACAAATGTTTAGGTTACACTGTTTTCATTTCTAAGGTAAAGTTCAAGTTGTAGTTGAGCCCTTCACCGAGGGGAGTGCTAAACACCCTTCCGTTGTGTGTATTAGCTGAGATCCCTCTTATCACCCTCCCTCCTCTCCCCTCCCCCTTGCTCACCCACACTTGTGTTTTTCTTTCGTGCAGGTGTGTGGTTGTTTATTTATTGGTTTCATATTAGAATTGAGTACCCTGGATACTTGTTTATTCATTTTTGTGATACTTGACTAAGAAGAATGTGTTTCGACCCAACTCCATTCTGTTTTTTATCTCCATTTTACCCCTGAGGAAACTCAGTTCAAATAGGCAAATATAACTCCAGGTGTAACTCACCTGAAAAGCTATCAGAAGTATGGACAATGCCAAGGGAATGTGCCTGTTGTTTCTTTTACAGTGACTAATCCTCCTTATTCGCCCGGGACTGTTCTGGTTTTAGTACCAAAAATTCTGAATTCTGGGAAAACCAGGACAGTTGGTCACCCTGTCTTACCCAGAGAATTGGGGATAAGACATAAGACACCTCATACAATCAGATCCCTGGCCGTCTAAACTACACAGACTAAAATGCATTTATAGGAGATGGGAGTAGAAATGGGGTTTAGAATCCAAAGGTATCAACTTACATAATAGTTGACGCATCTACCCAACTCGCTCCAAAGGAATGCTGGGACAGGAAGTCATCAATACCATTCTGAGAAGGAGCGAACAGTTACAGATGCCTGAATGATAAAGTTGGTAAGTAGGTCGGTCGGCCTGGTTATCAAACCTCAGGCTTTCAGATGAATCTGATGGTCCATCAAAAGTCCAAAGGTATACTTCTGTGGTTTATCTTACAAGGGTACAAGTGAATCTTTCTATGAGTAGAATATGAACGTTTTAACACAATAACTAAGAAAATTACATGAAGGCTATGTTGACCAGTTTGATGGAAGTGTTTCGGATTGTGTGTGAAAACACCACACTGTACCCTAGAAGTGCATTAATGTACACAGTTACCATTCAATAAAAAAAAATTGTTTAATTGAAACATTTGGTCCAGATAAAGCCCAATTAATTAATCATATACTTGGCTTTAAATATACTTCCTACTTGTTTTCATTTGATTTTATGGGTTTCTTTATTAACTTCTTGTGTATAAATCAAGCCTTTTTATTATTCCATTTTTTTCTTCTATGATCAGCTTTTTAGTGACACTGTATTTTATAATTCTCTTGATAGTCACAATAGTAATATAAAGATAATACACATCCTTTACAACTATTGAATAATTAGGATTTGTGTTTTCCTGTTATTAAATTGAATTTCTATTTGACTTGCTTTTATAGATTCCAGGTATCTTTTGAAAATACAAATACACTCCTCTATTTTCTTGAACTTATTGTGTTCACTTTAAAGAACTGAAAATAAAAATATCTAAATCATCAAAAAAAAAAAAAAAGTCCAAAGGTATTCTGGGCAGTAGTGGTGCCATCCGCTGCAGGTACGCTAACCAGAGAGGATCAGCTTATTATGCCAGAAAAAAGAATTTCTGTCTCTTCCAATTCAGTTTAACAATGCCTTTGTCAATACACTAGTCCTAATCATTTTGGTAATGCAGCCACAGCAATTTCCCAGATACGATGTGTGTGTTGGTGTGTGTGTGTGTGTGTGTGTATGTGTATTTTGTGCAGAGGTAATTATTGCATAAGCAGCACTGTCTGTTCATCTAGGCAGAGACTGTAGCGTTCATTCAAGCCATTGGGTAATTGAAGTGAAGCAATTGCGTATCACCTTTTGAAAGAGGCATTAAAAAAACCCACTGCTGAGATGATTCAGACTTAATTATCTTGGCTTTTCGGCAGCTGAGTTGAAGCGCAAGGTGGAGAACACATTGGCTTCAAAGGCAGAAGGAATCACAGGTGTTCCTGAGACTGGGATACGTCCTCCACTTGAGGTAAGACTCAGGAACAAACTTTAGAGCTCTGCCAGTGTACGATCCCCGTGGGTGATGTCCCAGATCTGGTGGGACGCTGAACAATCAGCTGTCACATGACCCGGGTGGCTGTTATGGTCTGCTCAGGGGGTTCTGTGTCTTGTTTATTTGTTTGTTTGATGTCACCCATGTCCACCTGGATGCTTCTTAGGTAAGAGGTTAGTGAAGACTGAACCGCTCTAAGAAAGAGAAAAGAGTTGGTTTGAACCACACACTGACTTTTGCATCATGATGCAAAGGGGATTGCTCAGTGATCTGAACTTATTTTTTGCCTCCATTTCAGAGGAGAACCCAGGACAATGGCAGAAAATTCTGTCTTGTTTCTGGGTCAGCATCATTAGCACTAAAAAGCTGTCATGATCCGGAGGTTTTGGAGGCAGGTCTTAAACCTCATCAGTGACCTAGATCCTGCCAGAGCAAAACTACCCTCCCACTTGCCGGAATTGTTGAACTTGTTGGCCATGAGTGTGGAGTCTGGGGAGGAAAGACACGGTGGGAATTTTCAAGGTCCTTTGTCATTGAAGATCTTGCTGTAAAATCAGATATATGGGCTGAATCTCTTGAAATAGTCCCCAATCCTGCCTGTACTCTGTACTCACTGATTTAAACTCCTTATGTATATTTTGTCTTAACCAGTATGTTAAAAAAAAACCTTATGGTCTAGACTTTTTTAACTTGTTGAACCTAATTTTTCAACCTGCACCTCTGTTTTGAAGGCTGTGTTTCACTCACTCATCACTACCCTAAGCGGTTTTTCCAGAGTGTGTCAAAACTCTTGCCAATACCAGTGGTGATAAGCCAACCGGTGAGTGTCAGGAATCGTTCCAAATTGGACTGGCATTTTCTTATTCCTAGTCATCAGGATGGCTCAGGCAAGGACCATTTAATGGAGGAGTGTTATTCTGTCAGTGTCTTGGCAGGGAGACATAATGATTCCTGAGGTTTTGAACCTTGAAAACAAGCAACTCCTCAGACTCCTCTCCTGGGCAGAGCAGGTAACTTGCTGGCCAGGTTTTTAAGTCATCTTGGATTCTTTCTTTTAACAGGCAACTAGCCCTGCCCTCACTTGTCAGCCAAATTACTTAACCTTTTAGGATTCATCACCTTGCCTGACAAGGTTCCTTTCCTCCTCTGCCCATAAATTATCATCCTAACCAAACAGTTCATCTGAAAGTTAATATACACTTCATCCCTGTATACCCCAGGCATTTCCTTCACTCATAAAATTTCTGGTGGAAAAATATGTTTTTCTATCTGCGATTCAGGTTTCTGGATCATCATCAAAGTATACCACTTCAGAAATGTCCTTTATCCAGGAAGGGAAAACAAGTTTCTACTTCTGGAAAGGAATTTAAAACTCCAATTGTGCCCTAGGAACATGCGAGAGGATTTGCACTTTGATGCTTCAAAATCTCCAGATGCTTACTGGATTTTTCCACATTGAAGGTGGCATTGAGCAAATCCTATTTAAAATCCCCAGGTGAAAATGAAAATCCTGGCATTTATTGAGTCAGTCAATGAAAAGAAATTCATAGACACTAGAATTAGGAGCCAGAAGACTAAGGTTTGATTCCAAAGTGCCTGACTTACTGTGGGATCTTGGACAGGTCATCCCGATTCCCCAGGCTTTCATGTCCACATGTCTTAAATGGGGGTCACACAATAATAACATCTACCTTAAAGAATTACGAGTTTTGTAAATGGTTAAAAAAAAGGAAAATTGCAAATGTACTATTTCAGTTGTTATCCCATTAGTGACTAATATTTCTGCTTTGGTTTATCATGCTTTTTCACTGTGGAAATAGAGAGTTTTATATATGTGATGGTTTAGCTTTCATTAACCAGAATCTTGTAAGCCACCCAGCTACTCAGTTAGCAACTCTTCATTGAGGTCCTACTATGTGCCAAGCAGAGATATCATTCCTGCCTTAATTTGCATTCAGTCTACCAGGTTACAAGATTCGGAATCTTGTAAGCCACCCAGCTGCTCAGTTAGCAACTCTTCATTGAGGTCCTACTATGTGCCAAGCACAGATATCATTCCTGCCTTAATTTGCATTCAGTCTACTAGGTTCAGATATTTTAGCCTAACATTCTTTCCCATGCTTTCTACTGCTATGAAAGTATTTTTCTCTATATAAAACATCCCTCTGATGCAAGCTCTGGCATGATGCATCCATTTATAAGTCTTTGCCTACAGTGATATTAGCATGGCTGTATATCAGTATGGCCTTATCATTGATTAAAATACAGAAATGGTTCTATGTTGGTTGGTAAAAACTAACCTACACCTCAGGAGTGTTCCTATCACTCCCAAAGTCCCACCCATGTTGGCCTATTCCCCTCTCCAGGACAGTTAGCTAAGGATCAAGGAAAGCCTAGCACAGCAGGAGGCCCACTGGACCCAGCTCCTGCACAGGGGCCTGCATCCATTCTGCCATAAGACGCTGTTCATATGCAGGTATCACGCTGCCTGCAGGCTGTGGAGGGCTTCACGCTGCCTTCTCCCACTCCTTACATGTCCTCCAACCCTCAGGTCACTCGTTGCTTGGCTAGAGACCCTCTTGTCCTACTCAAGTCCCGTCCCCTCAGCTCTGACTCCCATTCTTCTGTGCTTCCCTGAGAATTGTCTGCACCCTGACTGTCCTCAAGCCACCCCTCCTTAGCCCTGCACCCAGCACTGATGTAGCTACAGCACAGGTGTAGCTTGTGTTTGGAACCCCAATCAATCCACAGGGCTGGAACATCACCCTGGATGCATCTGGCCATATCGCTGTTAAAATATTGAAATGCTTCAGTATCTAATGGTAAACAGCCACTGCTCTGAGTGCCTCCCTCCAATCCAGTGTCCCAGCTACCCTGGTCACTCTTCCAAGACATCCTCTGTCCTCTCCTGATGCAACAGCCAGCCTCCTAGACCCGGCTCCAACACTGTGCTCAACCTCAGTTTCGCTGGGTGCCTGCACTCTACTAAGGCGCAAATGCTTTCTTAGTCACCTCTGGAAAGAAGGTGACTGTATACAGTGTAGCGTACTGTACAGGCTATTCCTTCATTGGTTAATTCATTGGTTCATGCCACCAGCGCTTACCAATCTCCCAGTGTATCACAGGGACTGAGCCAGATCTGAGATCTCCAAACCAAATGCAGTTTCTGCCTTGATGCCCTTATGTTCTGGCAAGGGAGACAGATGATAAGCAGGAAAAAAAATACACACACATGAATAAATGTGCCTTTTGATCAAGGGTTAAGGAGAAAAATAAGCTTTGCTCAGAGGAGTCAGAAATGGCTTCAGGAAAATAGACGGGGTTTAAACTGGACTTTAAGGAAGCATAAGGTATCTCCAAGCCCAACTGGAGGGGGACAGCATGGTCACCTGTATTCAGTAGAAAACACGGCATGTGTTTAGGGACCAGGAGATGAGCTGGGATAGACAGCAGGGTACACAGAGGGGGCTCTCGCGAGATTAGGTGAGAGATGTACCAGGTTGACCGAGCTAGCCTTCTCAGACCTGGAGTTGGACTTATGCAAAGACAGGTCAAGACCCTAATTCTGAACCTTATGGCCCTCCATCAAAATACCCACATGAACATGCACTAATATGAGCATAGACCCGCTGTAAAAGTCTGCCAGTTTGTGTACTAGACAGAATGCCAGCCAAGAGGGAAGTGGAGTAACCCTTGCTCTCCCCACCCAGCTGCATACACTGGGGTGGGGAAGTCCCTAAAATACTTCCTATTGGTCCCACTTTTTGTCAACAGGCTGGCATCTCTCCTGAGGGGTACAAAAGACCAAGGTAGTCTAGCAATAGTCTTGCCTGGACACCTCCGTCCCTCATCAGTCTGCTCTGTTCTTTCCAAGCAAATTCTCTAGAAAACTCTACATCATCCCATGCCTACCTCCATGGCCTTACCTTTAAGCCTATATAACCCCCTTAAACCTCTCGCCTACTCTGGCCGAGCACCCCCTACCTCTTACAGTGACCTCTTTCCCATCAGCCAGGCTGCTCCTGAGCCCTAGTCCTCTTTGAAGCCTTCCCTGACCAGCTGGCCTGACCCCCCCCTGTGATTCCCACAACCTCCTCTCCCTTGACCGCTCCACAAGGTCACCTTCCTTGGTCTTCCTTGATTTGTTTCATGTTTGGGTGTTAACCCCGTGGTACCGGCCCCCTGGGGGTCATCAGCCTGTGTGAATGCAGCAGTGAGAGCTCACCCAGATTGTAAACTCCCAAAACTAGAAGCAAGGCCAGTGAATACGTTATCCACTTGGCCTTCATTGAGAGAAACCCACATCACTGTTGCCGTTGGGTCTTATGCTTTATCCACCAAGAAAATGGAATGGCATTAATTCACAGGGTCCATTAATCAACAAGCATGCACGGTCACTCGAGTATGCCAAACACAGGTGATATAACAGTGGATATGATGTGGTCCCTCTCCTTGGAGAGGACTTAATTTATTTAATAGCAGACTTTTATATGTCTACTGTACGACAGGCATTGTACAAGACTCTGGAGAATTAAGACACAATTCCTGTGACAAAAAGACAGATAAGTAAATAGACAGTCACAATACAGAGTAGTACATACTAAGACCAAGGACTTCCCCAAGTGCTACAGGAACCCATAAAACTCATATACCCCAGATCACGGTCTCATGGACGATACAATAATTCATTCATTCACCCCATCGTTCAAGGTTTATCCATTGTCTACTGCGTGCCAGTTCAGAGCCAAAAGCCCTCTGCCAAACCTTTGAAATTCTTCCTCATGAAGTCTGAAAAAATCCATTACAGGAGACACGCAATAAACAAACCAAGGGAGACCTCATCTCTAGAAAAAAAAATTTAATTATCTGGGTACAGGCATGCACACTTCTAGTCCCAGCTACTCGAGAGGCTGACACAGGAAAAGCACTCAAGCTTAGGAATCTGAGGTTGCAGTGAGCTAGGACCATACTACTGCACTCCAGCTAGGTGACAGAGCAAAGCCATGTCTTTAAAAACAAATAAACAAATTAGCAACTCTATACTATGCTAGATGATGATAAGTGCTTCGGAGAAAAATTAAGCAAGTGGGGAGGCATAGGTGATATCAGGGTCTCAGGGAAGATGTCCTTATTCTGCAGGGGGTGGTAAGGAAATACTTCACAGAAGTGACATTTGAGACATCTGAAGAAGTGAAAGACCGGTGGTTATCTGGGGTAAACTGTACCAGGCAGAGGAAACAGCAAGTGCAAAGACCCTGGGGCACAGCCGCTTACAGTACTCTAGACAGATCACGTTAGCCAGTGCCACTGGGGCCACATGAGCCACGCATGTGGTTAAGGACAGAGGTGGATGAGGAAGTGGAGAGGCATTGAGTGGGGAGGGCCTTGAAGCTGGTGGAAGGGCCCATAAAGCCCTGTAAGCCCATAAAGCCTTATAAAGTCATAAGGCTTTAACAGGGTAGGGGTGATATGCTCTGACTTTCATTTTAAGAGCCCCACCCTGGCTGTGGAGTGGAGAACATCCAGAAAGGGGCAAAGGATGAAGCTGGAAGGCCAGCGTGAAATCATCACAAACAGCCAAGTAAATGGTTCTAGCTTAGACCAGGGTGTAGCAGTGCACGGAGGAGAGGAGACCTGCCTTCCCCAGGCAGCAACACGGTCAGATGTTCCAATGGGGTGCAGGGCAGCGTGTGATGAGCCCAGTGGGAAATGATATGGTGAGGGCAGTGTTCACAGTGGGGGACGCTGGAGCTGGCCCTGGAGGATGCCTTCAGCAGACAGAATGTGGGTGATGTGTGATAGAGACAGAGGGAAAGCGTGTGAGTATGCCTGAGTGTTGAACAGAGAGCACCCAAGCAGGAAAGAACTGGCAAATTGAAGAGTAGTAAATAGTTCCTAGTGGCCAGCTCAGGCCACTAGCTGGACAGGAAAGAAGGGACAGGAGCTAAGAAGAAGTTTGGAGCCAGATGTGAAAGATCTTAATTGCCAGGCTAAAAGCTTAAATGCTTTCCTGTGGGAAAAGAGTCACCAAGATCTTTAAGCAGATGGCTGATGGCCTCACAGCCATGAAGGCCATCTTTGCAAATTATTGACTTGTTTGTTCTAAAAATGTCAAGAATCCTCAATCCCCCAGCACCCTTCAAAGGGCCTATCTCTTAGAATTTACGGCAAGTCTATCTCATTATATTATATCATGTTATAATCATATGTGTGTGAGAGAGAGAAAAAGACTCACCCACTAGTCTGTGAGAAGCAGAGGTCACAGGGACCATGTGTAGGTCACCTCTCCTTCCTCAGCACCTGTAATAGATCACACCTGTTGTGTCCACTAAATGATGACTGAGTGGATGAATAGATGTGTGAGTAGGTTGATGGATGGATGGATGGATGGATGGAGAGAGTTCTGGAAGTGAGCAATGAAAATGAGAAATCCTGGAAATGTCGGATGGAATTGATCAATAAGAAAGTCAAAGATCATAAAGGAACCATTAACATTGGTTAATTGCAGATGCGTACAAAGGCAATCCCAGTCCTCTGGGGGTGCTTCCTCCTCCTCTGGAATCTCTGCACCTCATCCTCTCAGACCATTTACCCTGGAATCAAGGTGAGAGCTACTCAGCGCGCACTGGACTATGGTGAGTTGAATGCTTTCCGAAGCCAGGTTGCAGATTCTCTCCCAGGGGTGGGGTCTAGGATCCAAACCCCCAGCTCAAACAAGGGCTGTCTCATGACCCAGATGAGCTCTACTGTGGGGCGATCTAGTCCCTTATGCAGAAGCTGCTAAGATGGCTGGGAAGAAAGTATTGTCAGAAAAATGGTCACACAGAAGCCAGCATATCCAGACACAGCCAGAGTCTCTCTCTCCCTCCCCTTCCCTGACACACACACCGTAAACATCGCAGAGCTTTAAATAAGACTGCATTAGAGGAGAGAAGAAAGGAGTTTGAGAGTAAAAGTAACTGACACCTTAGAGCTTGAGAAAGGACTGGATTTCAAAAGGAACTTACAATTCTCTAAAATCGTGTGCCAAAGGCGGTGTGGATGATGATTAGTGCATTTTTCTTGACAGAGGCTCCCCAGTGTTTAATACAGGTGCTGAGGAGTCAGATCACCGAAAGGTTAGGAACTACTCCTTTCCAGCCTAGAGGGTGTTTGCACGTAAACACCAGGGAGAGAAAAATGTTGGCATATGATTTTACTTGGGCTCAGGTGGGGGCAAATTGTGGAGAGGAAAGGGACTCCAAAATCAAAGTATTCATTTAGGGACCTGTTTTTCTCCTATAAAATTTTGCCTACGATTAGCTGAATGGAGATGGACAAATATATCCCAGTCCTCTTTACCTAAAGCAGTCAACCCAGGCACCCCCAGTCTAATCAAGAAATGCCTCTCCTGCTCTCCCAGAAAAGAAATACACAAAGGAAGGAAAGAAGAAGAAAAGGAAGGGAGGAAGGGAGGATTGATTTGGGGAAAGTCCTTGTTCTCCCCTAGAACCTTGTCTGGTACGGCGGATCTGAAATTGATCGATCTTGAACAATTGTTTGTGAACTCTGATGTGTTTTCAAATACATACGAGGATTATGTGGGTAGATGTGTGCGTATCTTGTTTCTATGTGCTGGTGTGGATAGAAGTGCATATCGGAAATAGATATAACAGTGTTCAAGTTGGGCAAACATTCTTTTCACCCATAGAGCAGAGCCATTAGGAGATCGGATCTGAAATGCATACACACGGGTGGGAACGTCACTGCTGCCCCTTTCCTCAATACGTGGCCTTGGGCAAGTGGGTTTTCTCACGTGATGAAAATGGGGCCCATCTACCTGAAGTGTATACAGTCTCCATGGAAATACAGCACAGAGTCATGGAGACTCTTTAAAATCAGAATCCCTTCTTGAGTATTTACCAAGGCGAGGCTCTTTGAATGTGCTTTCTGAGCCTTACAGTGACTTAATTCCAATAAGAACCCTAAGAAGAAATTGTCATTTTACAGACATTTTACAGTGTCCCCCATTTTACAGAGGACACTAAAATTTCCCAAGGCGCACACCAGTAAGGGGCTGAGACCTGATAGGAACCTGATCTTGTCTCTCCTCTGCTCCTATTCCTCCAAGTTCACTAGCTGTGGGCTCTTGGGCAGGCTAGTGAACCTCTCGGAGCCTGAGCTGCCTCCTCCGTGAAATAGGAATGATAATACCAATGTCACTGGGTTGCTGTGAGGATCCAAGAACAGATGTGTGAGGAGTGTGCACCGTCCTGGCACAAACGGACACTCAGTATAAATTACCTGTTATTATTTTTATCTCCTCTATTAGTTATGCCCCCACATTTTCCAAAAAGAGATCTGATGTGTCTATTATTAGCGGTACCTGAAAACTGTTTATTAAAATAGAGGCGATAATAATAGCACCTATCTATGGGGTTACTATGGAAAACAAATGAATTAACATATTGTAGAAAGCACTTAGAATAAGGTCTGGCAATAGCAAATGCCTAACAAATATTGGCTACTGTTATCCTCACGTGTGTGAACAGAGCCCTCCAGAGTTACTGCTGTCCTCGTGTCACAGATGAGGAAAGTGAGGGACAGAGAGTTTATGTACCTGGCAGAGTCACACAAGGCAGTAAGTGGCAAAGTTGGAATTCACACCTAAGCTCCTGCTAGTGCCTTTGGTTCTATCTTTACGTCCTTTCTATCCTCTCTTTACAAAATTGCTCCCATATTACTATGTGCAATATTATTCCTGGCCTTTCAGAGGATAAAATCTGTTCTTCTTCACCTCCAACCAAGATAGAATAGCCAGAAATAAACTTAAATTGCAAAATAAGGAATCAAGGCAAAATGTTCTCCTTGAGAAGGTTAAAATTGAAAGATCATACTCGAGAGGCTGAGGCAGGAGGATGGCTTGTGCCCAGAAGTTTGAGACAAGCTTGGACAACATAGTGAGACCCTATCTTTTAAAAATCATTTTTAAAAAAAATTTTTAATGGATTATTCTTTGTCAACTGTGCAAGTTAATGTTTTTCAAGCTCTTTAATGTGGACGAGGGCTCTTCCCCCCATGAGCTGAAAGAAAAGCGTTCTTCAGCACTTCCAAATAAAGAAGCTGATGAATGATTTCAAGTAAAAGTCATGGTACAACCTTTTTTAAGTCAAAGGATCTTTTGACAATCTGGTGAAAATGTGGATTCTCTCCCCTGAAAAATGAGACACCTATGTACACACCACTTACTCACAGTCATTTATTAGAATTTTAGGTAGTTCAAGAGCTCCCTACAGCCCATGGACCTCAGGACAAAAATTCTCAGCTTAAAGGAGCTGGAAGGAATGGAGAATGTGGAATTTTCTAGAACTGGCCATAGCACACAGATTCTGGAGCCAAAGTACCTGGCTTTGACTGCTGGCTGCCATCGGCCTTAGCTGTATGATTTGGGTGGGAATTCACCTCTCTGACACTATTTCCTCACCTGTGAAATGTGCAGGAAGTTAATAGTAATATACTATGTACTTTGAAGGGTATTTTACCCTTTTCCTATCACATCGTCATATAACGCCCTGGCCACATAATGAAAAGTTCTCATGATGTTATTAGCTCTGTGGTCTTGGGCAAGATACTTAGTTTCTCTGAGGAGGAATGTTTTGATCTTTAAAGTGGGGGCTGGAATCCTCACTTCACAGGGTTGCTATTTTCTAAGTATCTAAGAGCTTGTCTTAATAAATTGCATTGGTGTGGTGAATGATGTTATGTATGATCCTCTCGTCATTATCAATAGATACTGTCCCATTTCCTTCGCAGGGGTTCAGGCTGGCATGGAGATGATTGAACACATGGTCAAGGAAAAGAACATCCCAGATATAAATGGTTCCGAGTCTCTTGACTTCCTAAAGGTTGATTATGTGAACTACAACTTTTCAAAGTAAGTAAAGGGCATTTTGTCTCACATGTGAGAAGCTCAAAAGAAACAGGGGAGGAACATGGAGTGTCTGGTCCTAGGATTTCCTCAGAATCCTGCCTCCTTATTATTTTCTACTTTGGCAGCCTTCACTCTGACTTCTAGGCCCCAGTTTGCCTCATGGCTCAATATGGCCAGTCCAGTTCCAGCCATCAAATCCGTGTTTCAGGCAGCTGGAAGGAGCAAAAGGCAAGGGTAAAAGGGATCTCAGAAGCTCTCCTCTTTTACTGAGTTTTTTCCTGAGGCCCTACCCTAATAAAATCCCGCCTAGACAACAACATCAGATCTTAGTCATATACACACTTACTAGCAAGAAAGATCAGGCAATCAGTTTTCCAACCGGACAACTTTGTCATCCCAACAAATTCAGGAATATGTACGAAAGATGGGGAAGTGGATGTTCAGCACCTGACAACCTCTGGCATAGTCACCCACAAGACCCTCCTGAGAGAGCCCTATAGAGAGAGGATGTCCTTGTCCAACTTGAACTCAATCTTCAGGGTTAGGGGACAGCCTAACTCTTCTAAGGAATTCTCTGTGACTGTGATTCATAATTTGTCTCCATGCTTTAATAATCCAGTGATAATTCCCTGCTACTCCAACCCTTTGGTATAACAATTACCCTCCTGTCCATGGTAACATTCTACAAAACCACGGGATCTTTTTATGGGGGCTGAGAGATGGACATACAGGGAAAGTTCCTGGCTAATGCCCTCATCTGTATAAGGTTAGCCATCCAACAAGTATTTATTGAGCACCGACTTTGTTCTAGACAAAGGGGATAATGAAGTGAACAACATACCTGCCTATAATGTCCAGTGGGAGAGACGGACACTAACTATATTTTAAAAACAAATTAATTACATTATTATAATTAAATGCAATAATACTCGATTATCGTAATATATTATAAATAATAAGGTAATTTAAAAATTACCATAATCACACAGCAGAAAATTACAGAGAGAGTCGTATAATATCAAGTGCAAGTAAAAACGAGGAGAAGTGGTATCCTCGTGCATCATGGGTGGGAGCAGACAGACCAAGGCAATCGTTTCAGGGTTGTGCTGTTCAAAGAGCACCTCTAGGCGCCTGGCTATTGAGTGCTCGACATGTGGCTGGTGCCACAGAGGAACTGCATTTTTTATTTATTTAGGTTCAATTCATTTTAATTTTAAAAAACTGACGGTTTGGTTACCGAAAAAACAATTTTAAGTATGTTTGGGAAAATGTTGTAAGTTGACTTTTTCGACTCTAAATTTTACCAAATCTAAATACAGGTTGAAAATCCTTGGGACCAGAAGAGCTTCAGATTTCAAATTAGGGGGGGTGGAGGTTACAGGATATTTGCATGACGCTTACATACTGGCTCAGCCTCTCTAAATCCCAAGATCCGAAATGTGAAATGCTCCGAGGAGCATTTCCTTTGAGTGTCCTGTCAGTACTCAAAAAGCTTTGCATTTGGGATGTTCAACCTGTACGTGTCAGGTATTTCTGATGAAATCCAGTATCAAAATTGAGGTGTCTTGGGAGTGTCAAATACACACCAGATTTTGAAGACTGACCTTAGAAGAAAAGAAAATATCTCATTAATAATCTTCATATCAATTATATGTTGATCAGATAATATTTTTGGATCTGTTGGATTAAGTAAAAATATAAAGAAAACTAATTTTCTCTATTGTAATTTGATTACTAGAAATTTTTAAGTCACGCATTGCTTAACATTCTGAGAAATGCATTATGAGGCAATTTTTGTTATTGTGCAAGCATCACAGTGTATGCCTACTACACACCTGGACTACACGGGATAGCCTGTTGCTCTTAGGCTGTAAACCTACACAGCCTGTTACTGTACTGAATACTGTAACACAGCGGTATTTGTGTATCTAAATATATCTTAACACAGAAAAGTACACTGTTGTAATTTTATGGGCCCAATGTCATATGGGCAGTTCATCATTGGTGGAATGCTAATATGCAGTGCACATATGTGTGTATGGGGCTCACGTTCCTCTTGGAAGGCGCTGTTTTAGAAGGTGATTTACAAATATCTTTCGTGTCTTTGGAGATATAGATATACAGATATACACATGCGTGCCCTTTGACCCAACAAGTCCACTCCTCAGCAGCCTCCCTGGGGAAGCCCGTGTGTTATACAAAAGGAGTAGGTATGAGGATGCTCACGGGCTTGTTGCTTATAACGCAGAAGCACTAGGAACAACCTAGATTTCTGCCAACAAACGAATGATGAGGTTTTGGGGGGAGGGTTTCCCCACGTGGACATTTTTATTTTTATTTTCAGTTTTTGGCCAGGGCAGGGTTTGAACCCACCACCTCCAGTATATGGGGCTGGAGCCCTTAATTTTTTATTAAATCAGGAACACATAGATCATGTATACATGATGTATTTCCAGGGTACAATGTGCTGATTTCGTATAGAATTAGGAACGCTTACATCACACTGGTTAATATAGACTTCATCTTGTTTACTTGGTTATTGTGTTAACACATTTATACTCTATACTAATAGATCCAACAGGTACCCTTGCCGTTATGCACGGTAGGTGTGATCCCACCATTCACCCTCCCTCGATCTGACCTCCCCTCTTCCCTGAATGATGTTTTTTAATGGTACATCCACAGCTTGGAATACTCGGTAGCAGTTATAAAGAATTGGTTAGAGCTACATATATGTATGAAAATGAAAGTATTTCTAAGATACATTGAACGACTCTCAGCCATCCTCCTCCCACAGGAGGACTGACTTGTGATGTGTGACAGAGAGTAGGTAAGGATGCATCGAAGAGGAAACAGCAGATAATCATTTATCAGCGATCACATTTGTGTTTTAATATTTTCCCAATTTTAGTTCAGAACAGTGCCTTTGCCTGTGCAGCAGTTATGCACTCATGAACTCACTCTGTCTCCCCAATCTACCTTTGAGTGATTGTCTGGAAGATGTTAAGTGCCTTGCTGCAGGTTGTTCAACCCCGATACCACTTAACTCCAAGTCAAGTGCTCTCTGCACAATATGTGAAGTAGCACAGCCTCATGGTGAAAAGCACAGACTCAAGTCAGACTGTGGAGGGTTCCAGGTCTGGTTCTACCGCTTACAGATGACTTCAACTACTTTTCTTATCTTCTCATCTCTGAAAGAGAGATTGCAAAAACAGCAACTGCCCCGTAGGATTGCTGAGAGTCAAGATGAGCTAAGGCATGGGAAGTGCTCACCACAGGCCTGGCAGGTAGAAATTGCTCAACAGACATTCATAATAATGTGTCACAGTGCATACAGCCACCTGCCTATGTAGATAACATGCAACCCACTGTCTGCTGGTTTCCTGTTGGACAGCCCAGAGAATCCAAGGGGACGTCAACTCTAAAATACATTTCTGAACAAGGGAAGATATTGTCCACATAGAAGGCATTTGCTGGGGGAAGGCACGTTTCTGGTTGTCCCAAATGACAGGTGGGGAGAGATACTTCTGGCATATGTGTCAAACTTTCTTGTGATGCGTACGACATTCCTCTGCAAAAATAGCTGTTCATTCCCAAACACGAACATCACTCCCTTTGGGAAACACTGAAACTGCTGAAGGAAAAATAAGGATGGCAATGTTGTACCTGTATTTACCTCTAAAGAAACTAAAGAAGTAGATTGGGCTCGGCACCTGTGGCTCAAGTGGCTAAGGTGCCAGCCACATACACCTAAGGTGGCAGGTTCGAATCCAGCCCGGACCCGCCAAACAACAATGACGGCTGCAACCAAAAAATAGCCAGGCTTTGTGGCGGGCACCTGTGGTTCCAGCTACTTGGGAGGTAGAGGCAAGAGACTCACTTGAGCCCAGGAGTTGGAGGTTGCTGTGAGCTGTGATGCCATAGCACTCTACCTAGGGGAACAGCTTGAGGCTCTGTCTCAAAAAAAAAAAAAAAGAAGAAGTAGATTGCTTGATTATTTACAGGTTGATTTCTTCTTTTTGAGACAGAGTCTCACTATGTCACCCTCAATAGAGTACCATGGTGTCACAGCTCACAGCAACCTCTAACTCTTGGGCTTAAGTGATTCTGTCGCCTCAGCTTCCCAGTAGCTGGGACTACAGGCGCCTCCCATAATGCCCGGCTATTTTTTTGTTGCAGTTGTCAGGCCCGGGCCAGGCTCGAACCCGCCTGCCTTGGTGTATGTGGCTGGCACCCTAACCACTGAGCTACAGGTGCTGAGCCTACAGGTTGATTTCTAAGTTTGCCATTTCCCCTTCAAGTAGATACAAGAGACTGTCCACTAATACTTTGAGGGGAATGAGTAGGCAGTGCCCAGAGACCCACCACATGTGGGAGGTTCCTCTGTCTGCAGGAATTCTCGATTGCCTCAGCATGGCACTTGGACAACTACATCTCCAATTCTGCTTGACTTAAATGATGTGTCCCCAGAGTTACCCTAACTCATTTGTTTCTTGTTTTACAGCATCAAAATCAATGCCTTTTCATTTCCAAATACGTCATTAGCCTTTGTGCCTGGAGTGGGGATCAAAGTCCTGACCAACCACGGCACTGCCAATATCAGCACAGACTGGGAAATCAAGTCTCCACTTTTGTGAGTATCCCACTGAAACGTCTGCTGCTGTTCTGGGGGCAAGTGGAGCACAGAATGGAAAACGTATACATTTGCTGATGGTTTCATTGTTAGGCTTCTTTCTCAAGAACATTTTTTTCCAGGTGAGATTTAAATCAGGAAATCCCTGCTAGGTGTGGGAGGAGGTGTGAAAAGCATCCTTGCCTTAAAGGCAGAGCAAATGACCCCGTCATTTAAGATTCTCTAAGAACTAGAAGTCCCAGATTACAGGAGGAACAGACCTGTGCCCAGCATTTCAGATCCACCAACAAATCATGGCATAATCCTGAGCCATACAACACAGTACTCCATCCACACTGGCAGCTTCCTACCTCACACGAAGGGTAGAGGATGGAGGTCAGCTCGAGTCCAATTCTCTCCCAACCAAAAGGCCTTTGCATCTCATATAGAAGGGAGAAGTCAAATTTAAGGTACATCTACAGACCAGCTACCCTTACAAGTTACTGTCTTGGCGGTAACGCTTATTCCTTCCCTGGTTGATGCCCCAAGAATAATAGATAACACATTCATTTATCCGGTAAGTCAGTCAATGATCAATTTTTGAGTGTCTACCATTGATCCCCATCTTAAGAGCTTCAGTACTGTAGATGAAGATGGGATATTTCCTCATAAACAACATACATTTATGTATTGATCCATTTATTTGATGGCTCATCAACCATATGCTGAACGCTGTGTCAGAGATGAATAAACAGAGTCCACTCCCTCGAGGAGTTCACAGACTCCATCTGTCACTTCCCCGTCTATCCCCCTCCTGAATAAGGTGTTGCCAACTTTACCCCTGATGTTCTTTCTCCAAGCAAACATTGTATATGAATGGTGCTCAATATGTGCTCAACCACTACCAATGCCAGAGCACTCAGGATGAAATAACTATAGCACAGTATCCCCAAAGCTGTGATCATTCTCGTGTTCGTTACAGCATTTGTTCAGTAAATATCCATCCAGCACCTACTCTGCTCCCATTTGCTGTAGGTGCCAGGAATCCACAGGGGAACGTGACAAATTCCCTGCCCTCCAGGAGCTTAGAGAGTCTCTGGCTTATTAGAGAAGCAAGATCTCTCTGCATGCCTGACCCAGTCTTGAGTAACCTTGTACTTTTTCTCTACACAGCCAAGATGCAGGAGGGGCTGATCTCTTTCTCTCTGGAGTCTACTTTATCGGTATTGTTATCCTGACCCGAAATGACTCTGGGCATCCAATCCTGAGGCTGCAAGACTGCTACGCCCAAGTGAGCCACGCCCATGTCTCATTTTCTGGAGAGCTCAGGTTAGGAGGAGCACCACGCCGGGCAGTGATGAGTCTGGGAGATTCAGAGGGAGTCTAGGGGAGGTTTATAACTGACCTGAGTAAGTTCTTTTTTTCTTTATTTTTTTTCCCCTAGTGTCCTATATAACTCCTTTGCTGACCCCATGGAAAAACCCATTTTAAAGAACTTAAATGAAATGGTAAGCCTTTAGACATTGGACAACCACAGGAAAATGCCCTCAGCAGCAGTTCTACTAACCTTTAATTTATTCTTAATGAACTTGTCGGTGTGATAGGCATAATCCAGGGCACTAAGTGTCCTTTGTAATTTAATCAGTCTCTTAAGTCCCTTTCACGTGCCAAACTCTGTGCAGGTGCCGGGAATGGAGACATGAATCAAACAACAGCCCTTCCTTAAAGTTTCTCACCATAGGGTGGGCAAGAAATCTACACCAATTTCTTTATTATGCACCTATTGCATGCCCAGCATTTATATAGGTTCTGTTGGGGATATGAAAGAGGAATGAAGCTGTCTTTTTAGAAAAACCAAATTTAGGCTTATGAAACAATAATTGAATGAGTAGTGAATTTAATACATAATTCCATGATCATTAGATTGAAATGAAGAGGTTCAGAGAAAATAAAAAGTAAAGAAATAAGACCTGAAAATGTCCTGGGAGATAGATAGATAGATAGATAGATAGATAGATTTTTTTTAAGAGGATGCATCACTTGATCTAGGCCTCAAAGTATAGGCAGGATTTGTATAGGTGAGGAAGGAGGGAGAAAGAAAAATATTTCTAAAAAATAGAATAAGTTAAGAAAATAGAATTTCCTCCCAAAGGTCTAAGTATCCTGATTCCAGAAGTCAGTGTTTGAGGAAGGGAGCAGTGGAGTTGGCTGATCCCAACCACATCTTCCTGGAACCCTTCACCTGCATTTGGGGGGTTGACAGACAGGGATGAGGAGGAGTAGAAAAGAAGAAAGATTCTTCTGAAAAAGGCCAGGACAGGATCTGGCTATCACCATGTCTCTGGTGCTCAGCTCCATGCTTGGCAGACAGTAGGTGCTTAATGAAAGTTAGTGAGGGAGGAAAGCATCAGGGAGCCTTGTCTAAGAAAGTCACACAGCTGGTCAGGGGACTCAGAAGCCTCACAGCCTTCCTCCCTCCTTGCCCAACAGGTCCTGAGCGCTAGTGAATATGCACATTCAGGAGTGACTGGGAAAGTGCACTGTCACCTCCAGGACCCCATCTTGATCATTCCTTTGTTGAAAACAAGGTGTGGTCCTTTGGCTTCTGTCAGGAGGCCAGTGAAGAATAAATTATGTCACAAAAGCTAATAGTCAAGTTTGCCTGGAGTTTATAGACGGCCTAGAGATCACAAATGCTTTGCTTCCATGGTTTTGTCTGTGCCTCTGGAATAGGGGTCCTCAAACTTTTTTAACAGGGGGCCAGTTCACTGTCCCTCAGATTGTTGGAGGGCCAGACTATAGTTTAAAGGATAGGCAGCGGCTAAGCAGGACAGGCATCCGCAGCAAAAACACCTGGCAGGCCAGATAAATGTCCTCGGTGGGCTGCATGTGGCCCGCAGGCCGTAGTTTGAGGACACCTGCTCTGGAAGATAGTAAAGAAGGCTCAGACCACAGCTGTCCAGCTATGTGAGACCAGATTGCAAATCCTGGCAACTCACTCAACCTCTCTAAGCTTTGCTTTTCCTGTCTATAAATAGGGGACAAGAGTGTCTATTTCTCAAGGCTGTAGTGAGGATGAGATGGGGTTAATATTGGCTAACATTTACTGGATGCTTGTAATTAGCTGGGAAATTTTACATAGATTATAATTTCTACTCACAACAACTTCATGAGGCAGATAATTGTCATCCTTATGTTGCAGAGGAGGAAACTGAGGCCAGAGGCTTCCAGCCGCTGCTGTAACCACTCTCCTGAGTACATCACTGAGCACAAAACAGGCACATTGTTGGCACTTGTGCCCCTTCCTAAAGATATTAGCCTGATTCTAGACTAATTTTCTAATTCAGAAAGGGAAAAACAAAATAGATTTCTTCATGGATCTCTGGTCTAATGGGCTCTCAAACTAGCTCAGGGGTAGTGTTAGAGGCTGCAGCTCCCACCACTCCAGGCAGGACATGGAGCTGCTGCTAGAGGATATGGGAGGTGGGCAGCAGCCCCAGCAGTCGGGAAAGACACGGTGGCTCCAGCAACAGGTTACTCAGGTGTGACAGCAACGTCATGGACTGGGCACATGCCCTGTCATGTCACAGCAAGAGAAGCCAAGGCGTCACTTTTTTATGGAGCTGACTAGGTGTCGTCTCAGTTGCTATGAAGTTTAGCAAGCATTCAGTAACATGCTGCCCATAGGTACATAACTTGAGACCTCTAAGTGTCAAATAACTTAAGGGAAAGTTTTGATAACCAAAGGGACAATGTCTCCAGCCACAAGGCCTTTATTTGTAAGATCTAGGCCCATCAACAGGGTTCCCAGTATAATATGATAATCTGCATTTTATTTTTTATTTCTTTTGTGGCCAGCTGTGTCCTATTATCACAAGAGAGGTTGAAGCGCTAAATGCCAATCTCAGCACACTGGAAGGTGAGTCCTAGAACTGTCTTTCTTCTCTTCTTCAAACACGGTGCTCTCCGAGTCTGCTTTTCAAAGCAGTCTAGCTTTGATGCTCTGGATGCCAGAGTCACGGGAAAGTGGGTGTAAGGACACACCTTGGGCACAGAGCATGCACTCTTGGGCTAATAAACTTCACCACTGAAAGACAGGGCAGCTCTTGGGGACAAGATGCAGGGCCAGGAATTAAACCCTCAGGAACTCTAATCCCAGCTGTAGCACTTGTTCTCTCCAAGAGAATTAACACTAATCTTGACCAGGCCATTTTGGGATTCTAACCCCTGAAGTGGCTGCCTTCAGCATCAATTCCAAAGACCTTAGCATGGACTAAAGGACTCACCACACCCTGCTTCCTGTTTCCCTCCCTCTGTTTCCTCTTGTACCTTCCTTGCCCCAAAAATCTACTGCCCCCCAACCTCTTGCCCTGGCTCTTGCTGTCCTGTCTACCTGGAAGAGCATCCTTTCCCCTCCATTTTTTTCATTCCTTTAACATGTATGTATGGAGTGCTCCATTCTGTGCCAGCATTGCGCTAAGCCTGTGAGGGTTCAATCCCTTCTAAAGAAGGGTAGGTCCACTCTTCTTTATCTTTCAGACTCAGCTAAGGTATGGTCCCTTCCAAAAACTCTTACGTGACAGCCCCCACACCCACAAAGTTATGCCTCCTCTCTGTTCACATGATGCTTTGGGAGTATCTCTCTTTCTCTACACTCCATACATTCATTTACCAGTGTTTTGATGGGCATCTGAGACAGGCTGTGCATTGTTCTTAGTGCTAGGGGTGCAGTTGTCTAGGATACAGACATCCCTGCCATCATGAGACTAGTGAACAGAGACAGATAGAAGCAAAGTAGCAAGTATGATCTATATTACAGCAGTGATAGGTGGTAAGAAAAAAAATTGAAGCAGAGCAGGAGCTGGGGACGGGTCTCCATGTTAGATAGCACGGCCGGGGAATGCACCAGTGAGCAGGTGGCATTACTGGAAGAACCTGAAGGGAGCAGAGAGTGAGTCACTGCTGGATCTGGATGAAGAACATTCCAGAGAGAGAAAACTACAAGCACAAAGGCCCCTAAGTGGCAGCACGCCAAGTGTGCCAGGGGAGCTGTGAGGAGCCTATGCTAAGAGCAGAGGGAGGTGGGGCAGGAACATGAGACCAAAGATGTGCAAAGGGGCTGGTTAGATCGTCAGGGCTCTCTAGGGTACTGCAAAGCCTGCCTTTGGAGAGTTCTGAGCAAAGCTGTGATGATGTGATTTACAATTTAAAGACATCACTCTGCTTCTATGCTAATAATGGGCAGGAAAGAAGGGGAGCTAGAGATGGAGCATAAAGGGCACTTAAAACATGAGTGTAGTGACCCATAGGAGCCATGAGGGTAGCTGGTCTGGGAAGATGACAAGACCTGTGTGGATTCTGGACATGCATTAAAAGTTAAGATAACAGTATTTGCCAACAGATCCAATGTGAGTCACAAGGCGTGAAGGCCAACCTGAGCAAGAGCAAGACCCTGTCTCTACTAAAAATAGGAAAGTTAACTAGGCATGATGCTGCACAGCTGTAGTCCCAGCTACTTAGGAGGTTGAGGCAGAAGGATCATCGGAGCCCTGGAGTTTGAGATTGCAGTGAACTATGGTGATGCCACTGTGCTCTAGCCCAGGCAACAGAATGAGACCCTGTCTCTAAATAAATAAATAAGAAAAGTGAAAGGTGGCTAGGGTTTTATTCTGAGCAATGGAAAATTGGCAGAATAGAATTAGCATTTACTGAGTTGGAAAAAATCAGGTTTGTAGCCCACCTATCAGGGGCTCCGTGTAGAGCTGCTCTCACTGTCCTGTGTTAGAACTTCCAACCACTAGGTCTATCTCCTCTCCCAGACTGTGAGTTCCTGGTGGACAGGAACATTGATTCATTTCTGTGTGCCCACCCTAGCCCATACTGGGTTAACACAGATTGGATTGACAAATGGATGCAGGTGAATGAACTAAAATGAATGGCTCAGAGAGGCAGGGGGAGAGAGACGATGTTGCAGAGGAAGAGCTGGTCAAGGATTCCCACATCCTACCTTGTCTTGTGTGAGTCTCTTGACCTGTGAGCCTCACTGGCCTCCCCTGTAAAATGACTACTGTCCTGCTTCCCTCACAGAGTAAGGACTTGAAATCATTTTAAAACTACAGCAACAGAGGATCATACTGACCCTTTCCTTAGCAAGCCACTTCTGCTCTTCTTGCTTCTCATGTCCATCTATGGAATAAATTGAACGTGATGAGCAAGAAGAAAAGACGTGATGCTTGGGTACCTTCCTCTAGAGCACGTGATGTTCAGGAGAGCAGCTGTCCCCAAGCCAAGAGGGAAACCTGAGCCCTGCATCAGGGCACACTCAGCCTGTTTCAGACACTGAAATCCTGCTTTCTGGGACCTTCACCCACCCCTGCCCCTGGTCTTCTTGTCTGCTACCTAATCCTGAAAATCACAATACGAAACATGACTTGAATTAAGAGCTCTGCGCACCAGAATTCCCTTGGCCTCTTCAATTTCATGGATTTTATTTTCTCTCTCATAATATCTTTTTTAAAAAAATATTTCTGCTTACTATAGCCATGCATATCCATTGTGAAAATATGAAAATACGAAGTAATAACTGCACAGAAATTCATAATGTCAAACTGGAAAGTCTCCCATTATACCAGCCTGATATATACAGCTTAATTTGGATAAAGGACTTTTATTAGTGATCTTTTTTTAAAAAGGACTACATATGCATTTGGAGTGTTTATATGTATGTGCACTTAGAAAGGTACACAGTAGTCTCCCCTTATCTGTGGTTTTGCTTTGCATAACCAGTCAATGGTTGTCTCCAAAACTTAAAATATCTCAATATGTCTCTTAAAGAAATAGAGCAAGAGACCACATTCACATAATTTTTATTACAGTATATATAGGGTTTAGTACTGTCCGCAGTTTCAGACATCCACTTGGGGTTCTTGGAATGTATCCCCCAAGGATAAGGGGGGACTACTGTATACCAAAATTTTACTGACCTTTCTCTCAGAGTCATATGATTGAAAAGTGAACATATATTACTTACAAAATGGGAGAATTTATATCTTAAACAGACAATTAAAAATCATCTTGTTCTAGACAGACTTTGTACATGTACTATGCTTTTAATTAATGTAGATTTTCTTTTTCCTTTGTTGGCTATTTAGTTTTAACCAAGATCGACAACTATACTGTGCTGGATTATTCCCTAATCGATTCTCCAGAAATTACTGAAAACTACCTTGACCTGAACTTGAAGGTAACTTTTAACAAAATCCCCATCCTGGCTGTCAACAGCCAACATTTAGAGAACAGAGATTATGTGCAGAGGAATTACATATGCATGCTCTTTGAATAATTAAATTTTCTTTCAAGCAATTCCCTGTTTTCAGAAGACTCTTAAACATTTTCCTAATGGGCAAATTGATCACTAGAATTGTACAGCATATGTGTTCCTTCTTCAAGACAAGTCTCAGGATGTCTTTGACCCTAAGAGAAGGTTTGATGTTAGGAGGTGGCAAGTAGACATGTCTGCATTTACTAGAACTTTCCACATCAGTAGGTGGTGCATGTTGGCACCTCCATACCTAACCCTCAGGTTAGTGGATTTAACTGAGAGCTGCTGCCAAGACCTTAAGCACATGGAAATGGTATTTACTGGTCTTAGAAAAACATTTGTTGTGCTTACATTTAGTTTTTCCCCAAAGTTAATATCGTTATCTATTAAAATGCATATTAGCTTATATTTCACTTGCCAGAATCTTTCACATCAGTTGATTATTGTATAAGACATTTTGTAATAATGCCCTATAGCTAATGAGAGCAGCATTAGGAAGGCCATGAAAATGCTTTGAACTACTTGGAGTCTTGGTCCTTCTGAGCCTTTCCGTGACTCCCCAGGTACTCAGCAAACACAGATTTTGAAGGGTTTGACACCTCTCCATGGCACCTCGGGCAGTACTCAGAGGTGTCTCCTGCTAAATGCACAGTCTTCTTCCTTTGTCTGAGAAAAGTGGCAGCCAGGGCCTTCTCACTGGGTCACACCCCAGCGTGAGCAGAAACATGCCTAAATATGCTCAAGACTCATCAGAGCTTTGAAACACAGCCACTGGTCCAGGGGTCAGAAGGCCTTATCGTTTTTTTACATCCCTCCGTCTGTTTCCTGATCTGAGAGGGGCCACCTTCTGCACAGTTGAGTTCTCGCCCAGCACGCTGATCTTTCTCTTTCCCCCCAGGGCGTGTTCTACCCACTGGAAGACCTCACCGACCCCCCATTCTCACCAGTTCCTTTCGTGCTCCCGGAACGTACTGACTCCATGCTCTACATTGGAATCTCCGAGTATTTCTTTAAGTCGGCTTCCTTTGCTTATTTCATTGCTGGGGCTTTCGACGTCATGCTCTCCACCAGAGAGGTGAGGAGGGTAAACTGATGAAGACAATTAGCACCATCGTTCACCCTTTTGTATAAATATCTCGTTGTGAAATTTTTATTTCATGGTTTTGATTACCGGGGGCCGTTTTAGACTTTGACTCCAGCTAGACAATGAATAAAGGAAGGGATTATGGGGTGAATGTTGTGACCAGGTTCAGTATCCCTTATCCGAAATGCTTGGGACCAGAAGTGCTTTGGATTGGGGATTTTTTTCAGATTTTAGAATATTTGAATCATATATACTTACTATCTAGTTGAGCATCCCTGGTCTGAAACTCCAAAATGCTCCAGTGGGCATTTCCTTTCAGCTCCTTATTGGGCACTGAAAAGTTTTTGGATTTTGGAGCATTTCAGATTTCAGATTTTCAGATTAAGGGTACTCAACCTATGTTCACTAGGGAGTACTGGGCTTCCAGTTCTGCGAAATTTAGGTTTCGTTCATGATAGCTTGCCACCCTTCTAGATGACTGTTAATTATTGCCAGGATCCCCTTTTACCATTCATTGCCTAGGACTTTAGGCAATTTCAATGTATTTAACTTCTATGTTCCAGAGTTTTCTCATTTGGAAAGGGTGATAAATAATAGTTCCCTACTCAAAGGGTCAATATGGGCATTTAAAAGGTTAAATATACACAAAGTATTCAGATGAATGCCCAGCACAGAATAAGTGCTGGATGGCTGCTACTTGTCATCACCATTATTATTATTATTCTTTGTGTTATGCCAGCATAAGGCGTTCTGATTGTAATCACAACTGACTCGACTACAATGACCAGTCGTAGTACAGATACTCTTGGGCTTTCTGTCACCTACCTCCCTGTTATGATGGGTGCACTGTCTCCAGCCAGTCACCCCAAAACTTTTATTGAGCATCGCTTTGAATCTTCTCATTCTATAGATCCTAATTATATAAGTCATTATAAATCTTATGTTCAAAATGTTGAGTGTGGCAGCACCAGCTACTTCCCAATGCTGAGAGTTAGACACTCCTGGCTTCAGACTTGAAATCAATTCATCTGTGAAGGCAAATCACTTACATGTAAGCATCTTATATCTCATTGATCTCTGAAAATAAGGACAATAACACAAGACTTACTGTTAAGGACTGTAGAATGTTTATACATGGATTGTACATATGCAATGGCTGTCTGGAAGAGTTTCTAGCCATGTGAGGTGGAAAATGGTATTAATAATGTCTGGATACTTTCTGGGCATCCCCATATAGTATAGACAGTGTTCCCGAGGTCAAAAGGAATATAACTTCCTGTGAGACCTTGAGCACGTCACTTGACTACACTGGGCCTCAGATTCCCTATGATTGAGCTACAAAATGGTAAGTCACCTTCAAACACTAAACATGTTATGATACAATAGCTTCACAATTCATAAAACTATAGGAAATGCTACATTTTTCCTGCAAAGACAACCCAGGTAAAAACCTTACAGTGACAGGATGGACTTTATTTTCCAGATTTCCAACCACTTTGTTCAAAACTCTCAAGGCCTTGGCAACGTGCTCTCCCGGGTGAGTGCTCAAGCTTCAATTCCTTGGTGATCTATTTGGCTTTCATTGCAGTTACTTCTGGAAGGCTTGTGGGTTCTTTATATTCCTCTCTGGTGCAAGTATGAACCTATCTTTCTACTCTTAAGAATTGTTTTTGCTTAATCAAATAACCCTAAGTATTTACTGAACCGTACAAGTGAAAATACAATTAATGTAAAGTTAGAGTAAAATCAAAGACATGGTTAAGTTGATAAACTAAATCACCTCTTCCTTCTGCAAAGCTCCACCACATTTGAAATACTTAGCTTAAATAAAACATTTATTCACGTAAATGATGTATTTAATCCTTAAATGAGTGATTAGTGCCCAACCTGTGAATTCAGTAAAGCAACTATTAATATAATGCCTTCCTAGGAAACTAAGCCTTGAACATAATGTGCGTATAGGCTCAGTTTTGCCCTTGAGTACAGAGAGATGTTCATGTGGCATCTTGGTTTTAGAGCAAAGATCTAACCTAAATGTGAAATGGTCTTTATGAAAGAGATTTTTTCTATTCTAACTGCATAATGTAAGATTTAGTCACCACGGACCACCCTAAAGTTGTGATTTCCCCTCATCAACTCACGACTCTCAATCTCCATTTCTTTTCCTGCATGTGGGCAGATCGCTGAGATATACATCTTGTCCCAGCCCTTCATGGTGCGGATCATGGCCACAAAGCCCCCCGTGGTCCATTTACTACCAGGTAACTTCACCCTGGACATCCCTGCCTCCATCATCATGCTTACGCAACCCAAGAACTCTACGGTGGAAACCATCGTTTCCATGGACTTTGTAAGTCTGGGGAGACAGGAGGGCAGTGTGTGGATACCAATCCTATTCCTGCTACGGGCCGCTGATCAGCAGTCCCTAAATGCTGGCACATGGGGGAGGAGATACATCACTTTGGAGCGAGAACAAAGCTGAGGCTGGAAGAGGGGCACGTGTTGGGATGGGAGCCGTGCGCACACTCCCATCCACTGTAAAATCCCGTTCCTATCTCTACTTCTGTCTGTTCTTCCACCACCTCAGTTACGTGGATAGCTAAATGTTTTTTCTCCTCGGAATCAGTCAAGCAGTATGGAATTCCAGTTTACTTGAGCAGGTGAAGGCCAAGTGTAATCTGATACAAGAAAACTAATACAATGAACCTAATCAATATGAGACACACACACATGCCAAAGAGAGAATAGGGAAAAAAAGAAAAAGGATCAAAAGTTCTTCAAACAAAAGAGTATTCCTAGTTAGTTTCCCTGCCTCCTCGGACTATATCTGAGAAGAGAATTCAAAATATATCTTTCCAATATATTTTTAGAATAAGACAGAAATTTGGTCTTAGGATGTTCCCTCTGTAGGAAATTATGGGCAGTCAAAATAGACAGGTTTACTCATCTTAGTAATGAATTCTTTTGTTGTCTGTAGGTTGCTAGTACCAGTGTTGGCCTGGCTATTTTGGGACAAAGACTGATCTGCTCCTTGTCTCTGAACAGGTAAGTCCAATTGATTTGAAACCTTAGTAATAAGTGAGTCAACAGAGCACAGAGACATTGAGTCCATTAAAGGAGCAAGTGAATTTAACCACTGGGTGAGCACAATTTAGTCAAGCACTTCTCCTGTAATGGACCAGAGCATTTTAAAGGATAGACTTAACCCCAAATTGCACTGTAAAGTTTTTCTTTTTTCTTCCCATTATAGTCATATTAAAATAAAAAGGGGAAACAATAATTATACATATAATTCTGTAATGAAAGTGTACATTCTAATGGTATAGCAATGTAAACTAAATGATCTCTTCATCAGATTCATACAGCATGATATGGAGGAAAGAGCGTAAAACTTGAAGGGTTAGGGAGCCAAGGGCCAAGTCCCCGCACACTGTCCGTATAACCATCATCAAGTCTGTTAACCTCTTTAAGCCTCAGTTTCCTTATCTGTAAAATAGTGCAGTTGGACAACTGCCTCAGGCCTACAGCAGTTGCAGGTGGCTCTACAATCATGTCACAGGTACCTTCAGATTCTGATGCTCTGATCCCATTGCCAGAACATAGAATTTCACAAGATCTTGCCCCTTGGCCTAGCTCTCAAATGCAAGTGAGGCAGGATGAGGGGACAGGAGACACAGACCCCTGAACACCAAGTGCCATTAGGAAAAAGCATCTTCAAAGATCCTTTCCCAGCCCTGTAAAGCTGGTAGCTGAAGTCAGACTACCTGTGGGGAAGATTCACAGAAG
Organism: Otolemur garnettii; assembly: GCF_000181295.1. Taxonomy (NCBI): domain Eukaryota; kingdom Metazoa; phylum Chordata; class Mammalia; order Primates; family Galagidae; genus Otolemur; species Otolemur garnettii. The sequence continues at coordinate 14,327,611 of NW_003852402.1, forward strand.
GAGCAGGTGGCCCAGACCAAATTCACAGAAGGAAGAAAAGGAAGCAATCAAACATAGTTACAGCAGAGTCAGAAAGGAATTGAAATACCAGTGTGGGGCATGGGGGTGGGGGGAGGTAGGAAAGTACGTCAGCCGCCATACCGCCATACCGCAACATGATGGCTACAAAGACTATTACACAAACGTGGAAAACGTTTTCTGCAAAGTCATGTTCAATGGGAAAAGGCAGCATACAAAAACTGCGTAAACACGGGAGCCATCAGCTGTATAAAACAGCTTCCCATGCAGCAGAAGAAAACAGCTTTGCATTTAGACAAGGAAGTGAGTCACCCAAATGAAAAGACTTGTGTCAGGATATGGGATTATGAGTGGGTTGTTTTTTTCATTAAATTTTTCTTTGTAACTCTACTGTTTTTCCAACAAAAAGAATAAAATTATTCTTAAAAGGTAGTGTGGTTTCCCTGAGAGAGGTAGTTTCAAGAAGGCTTCCCTCAGCTCCACCAAGCCCTTCAAAGCAGAGCTGACTTCTCTTTGAGGCTCAGTGGATGCTACAGGAACCCATGAAAATGGTTTAATATATCTTAAAATAAGAATTTAGAAAATAAACACAATCCAGACTTGATGATACTTCACTTTATACCTATACAGTTTTAAATTATAATTTTTTAATTTTTTTTTCCAGAAGAGGGTTCCCCACCCCTCTCACCCCCTACAAGGCAAAAGTGCCTCGGGCCTGCAGCAGTCGTAGGTGTCTCTATCTCTAGGAGATCAGGCTGATGAAACGCTAATCATGATGGGGAACCTTGACGTGGCAGTTCTAATAGTTGAGAAGAGGGAGGCCAGAGAGCAGGAGGGTGAGGCGGGCAAGGACTGAAGGTGAGGAGTCAGCTGCTTCGGAGGTCAGCCGCCAGGAGAAGGAAGGGAGAGTTTGGGTCGTGCTTCCCAAGTGGCAGGAGTGTACGTCCAGGTGAGACCTCAGACTCTTAGAAGGCAGAAAGGAAAGGGTCAGGCAGAAAGGAGAGGCTGGAAATGGGGGTGACTGGGGGAGAATGGAGCAGGGCTGCTAACTGAGGCAGCAGGGACACCAGGGTCACATCTGCTCAGGTCCAGCTGACCCTCCTCTCCACCATTCCTACTAGTGAGCCTCAGCACGCTTAGTGGGTATGATCTTCACTTACAGAAGTCATTGGAAAAAATGCTTTTAATCTGCTCAATTTGTATTATCCCAAGAAATGTATGAATTCATCCTCTGGCTTCCTGTGGTCTACAGGGTGTCTTGACCTCATAAACGTGAACCCTGAAAGTAGGATCCCTGCCTGGTCCCTTTCCCTGCTGTCTCCTGCAGGTTCTGTGTTGAGGAAGTTCCCTGATGACAATCTGCAGGGCTTGTTGCAAAATAAAAATGAGGGGAGGGTCCCCTTTTCAATAATTATTAATAATTTCAGGGAGATGGCAGGGTGTTAAGCCAAGCGTGGGGCCCTTCTGAGCAGGAGGTCCTGTGCACGGCCACTGAGTTTGAGAGTGACTCCTACGGGGGATGTTACAGCAAACGTCAGGTGGGCAAGGTGGGGGTGGGGAGTCCACTCCAACTGCAGGCAGCAGAACAGAGAAGAAGCCTGGCCCTGCCCCCCACACAGGCCGCCCCAGCCAGTTCCCCCTACTCCGCTCCCCAAGCATTGCTTTTCAGGATGAGCTGGTTTGGTCTTGGGTATTATCAGAGAGACACAGGAAAGATGTACATCAGGTGGGGATCAGTGGACCATCCCTGAGAACCGGGGAACACGGGTTTCCCAATAAGGCGCCCCAGAACACCAGGGCCCTTATAACCATCCCTATTTGAATGTGCCGCTTCTTGGAGCCACACAGGGCTGGCTGTGTAGACACAAGAGGCAGAAATCAGAGACAAACCAAAGGTGGTAAGGTGGTGGTTTAGACAGGTGGTAGCATCACAAGCTTCGGAGTCAGGTTACCTGGGTTCAATCCCAGCCATGCCACAGTGGGGTCTCAGGCAAGTGTCTCAACCTGTCTAGGTCTCTTCCTCCTCCTCTACAAAATGACGATAAAACAAAACCTACCTCAAGAGGTTATGGTGAGGAGTATGTGAGTTATTTCATATAAAGTATATTGCAAACTGCTCAGGAAATATTGGCTATAACTATTATGGGAAATTTGGGGCCAAGAAGGTGCCCAAGTACACAAGAGCATTTCAAGAATCTTCTGATTCAGAATATACCTCACTTTCTTGCCTTTGCCCAGGGACAGCTAAAAGAGAATCAATCTTCTGTTCCACAATTTGTGACTATTCCTTATTATTGCATCTTTATGTCTGTTAGGTCCTGAGCCAAGCACAGCACCTATATTACTTCGTGTAAGCCCTGCAACTCTACCCCCCAAAGTCTGGCACATTGTCCAAAAAATGTCAATATCTTAAATGAACAGTTGGGTAGACATTATTATCTCCATTTGACAGTTTAGAGAGTTTAAATAACTTGCTCAAGGTTACAGAGCTGTTGAATGGCTAAGCCAGAACCTGAACCTGGGTTGGTCTCCTTGCAAAGCCATAGGTCTTACTACATTCTATTGCCTTTGATGTGGCGAAGAGCTAAGACTTAGATACTTGATCTTAGCCAAAGGCCAAGAAGTGATAAGAGTTAAGAAAATAAGACTTAGACTTAAGACTTAGGGAATAAATACTCTTCCTTAGAAGAGGGCAGCCATGATGGGGGAGTCACACTAAATTGAAACAGCCAGCATGGCCTTTTTCAATGTTAAGTATTGATGGAAGAAAAAGAAAGACTGGAACTGGGTGTTCTAAAAGGGAAAAAGTACATCAACCCTTTTTTCATTTCATCAAGGAATTGAATGAAAGATAGGATAAAGAAAGCCAAAGCTATGAATATTAATAATAACCTTGACCTCTTTGGGTATGTTTAGTTAAGAGCACAATCTCTGGAGTCGGGCATATCTAGATTTGGATTCTACTCCAGTCACTTGCTAGCCATGTCACCTTGAACAAGTCACTTAACCTATTTAGTTAAATAGGTCAAGCAAAACAAAGCACCTTATACCATAGGGTCATTGTAGGGTAGAAGAGATGACATGTATACATCCCTTAGCCTGACACCCAGCACAGAATCATTGCTTGAGAAATATTTGTTACTACTAGCAATAATAGTTCATCCTCTTTCTCCATTCTAGAATCAAAGTTTGCCCAAATAAGAGGGAGAAATGGATCTCAAGAGACTTGACATGTCAGGTGGAGTTGGCCTCAAAGTCATGAACTAGGTTCTTACAGCTCCATCTACAACTGAGTTTTTTGGTACCAAACACAGTTCTATTGGGAGGCAACCTCAGTACAAGTTAATCCACATTGTGGACATTTTTTAGATGACTTCAGAGGCCAAGTTAAATGGCACTTTCTCTTTTTCTGGTTTTTATCTCGATAACTTACTTCTAACCCTCTTCTCCTAATCAAATGGAAAGTTCAAGGCAATCAAATGTAACTTACTGTTGAACCATTAGAACGTCAGAACATTTTTTTTTTGGCATTGCATTGATTGAGGCTTTATATGCTCCCAAATTGCACCCCACACCACTACCATCAATACACACACACACACACACACACACACACACATCCTACAAGCCCTCCCAAGCAACATAGTCAGACAATGCAAATATACAGATGGGATGACTACCTAATTCCACTCCTCACAGCTTGGGAAGGTAAATATTTCCCAGCATGAGCCATCTGGAAAGAAACCCCGAAAAGAAAACAGGTCCAGCCAGAATGGATTCACAGTTTCTATTGGAATGATGCTTTGGAGAGTTCCGTGGAGCTCACCTTGGCACCTGAGCTGACCCAGAACACCACCCTCCCTCTGAGCTCCTGTCGAAGCAGGGCAAAGGAATGTCACAGTGGGGCGAGGAGGAAATCCCAAATGGAACCTTGTCCCAGAATTTCTAGGCTTCAGGAGACAAGGAGGTTAAAACATCAGGAAACTCTTGGCTTGGCTCCCATAGCTCAATGAGTAGGGCGCCAGCCACATACACCAAAGCTGGCGGGTTTGAGCCTGGCCTGGGCCTGCCAAGCAACAATGACAACTGCAAAAAATAGCCAGGTGTTGTGGCAGGCACCTGTAGTCCCAGCTACTTGGGAGGCTGAGGTAAGAGAATCGCTTTAGCCCAAGAATTTGAGGTTGCTGTGAGCTGTCATGCTATAGCACTGTACTGAGGGTGACCAAGTGAGACTCTGTCTCAAAGAAAAACTTTAGGAAACACTCATTCAGCAAGAGGGTCCTTTAAGGGTGGGTTCAACACATTCCTTCACTCAAAACTCCTCATGGTTGGATTAAATCCACAGCCCGGGATTGTCAAGCCCTTCCTGTACTGCCCCTACCTCCCGAGCCAGCCAACTTCAACTCCCTCAGCTCTTTAAAATGGTCCTTCTGCTTTGAACCAACTCACCCTCAGTGATCCCAATCCCAACAAATACTCCCACCCCCACCCACATTCTTTACCTGCTCATCTATTCATGAATCCGTTCAATGAGAATTTGTTGAACGCCTATTATAAGCTCTTCACTGTTCTTAACCCAGACAGTAGAGAGATGGGTGATGGCAGAGAAGGATAATACCCTCTGGTCCTCAGACTGGTGAGAGAAACACCACATTACCAGCCAATCACAATACTGGGTGCTGAGGACTGGGCTAGAGATGTACAGACTGATTCTGCATGAGGACAACTCATTTTCCCCTGACATTGCCCCTATCATACACACACACACACGCACATACCACACACACACATTTCAGCCCACACTGGCTTTGTTTTTCCCCCACACTGGTTTCTTTATCTTTTCCCACGTTTTCAGAATTTCAGCAGCAAGTGTGTGTGTGGCCCAGAAACCCACAGAGAAGCACCTGACGACACATCCCTTCCTCTTGTTCTCTGATTGTTTCCCACAAACCGCTTCTCTCCACTCCTCATAATTACAGATCATAAATTAAATTCTTCACATCGCCTCGCACATTACTGAGCCGAGAATGAGCACCTGGGAAATCTCCTGGCCTGCCACTCTCTTCTCCAAATTGCATCCAGAGCGAGCTTCACAAAACACAGGCATTACCTCCCTTAAATCTTTAGTAGATTCCTGGCTTTGAGGATAAAGATCAAAATCCTAACAAGACTGGAAACACCCGACCTGGTCAACCCGTCTGACTGTCCAATGTCATCTTGCTACACTCTACCCAGCTTTCTCTGCCCTCCCCAAGGCCTTGGCAACCCCTGCCCAGACCTCTTCCTGCTTCCGTGCCCATTGTGCGTGGTTTTTTTCCCCTGTTACACAAACAAGGAGAAGGAAACCATTGTGCCTTTTGAATCCTACTCATTCCTATTTCAGCTCAAAGATCCCTTCCTTGGAAACTTTCCCACATCTACCAAACAAGCTCAAGTTCCTTTGTCACTTGACTCGGTGAACAAACTCCTTTCTGTCCTTTGGAGCCCTTATCTCTATTTGAACTGAAGCTTCAATTAGTGGGGTTACTCCAGGGCTGCCTCCCCACTAGGCTATAAGCTACATGAGAATAGTGGCTGTGTGTGGTTTTGCTCACAATAGTATCTCCAGCACCTGCCCCAATACTGATACATATTAAGCGTTCCACAAATATCTGCAGGCTGAATTAAGCAATGAATAAATAAAAGAAAACTAAGTGCCTAAATGTGCCAAGCTCTGTACTCAATCCCGGGAATCCATGGGTAGTAAAGACTGGATCTCTACCCTCAAGGAGTTCAAAGTCAATGCGCAAAGACAAGAGATCTTGACACAACTTTGACATTTGACCTTCATTATTCATTCACTGCTCTATTCCAAGGGTCTTTGCCCTTTAGCTCTGGTTTTCAGTCAAGGCAGTAAAACTTTGAAACTTTGTTTAAAGTTTTATTTTATTTTTAACTGACACATAATAATTGTACATATGGATGGGCTATGGTATAACATAGGCTATGTTTTTATATGTCTGCTAGGTAGGGCTGTTTGCTCTCCCTTCTCCCTAAACTCTACAGCTCTGCCCGGGGCCGGGGCTTTAAATAGCAGGTTAGGAGGGTGAAAGGGAAAAGACGGAAGTCGGACGCCACCTAGTGGCCTGAGTTGAGCTTATCTGTTTGTCAGAACCAGGGACAGGGAGAGTTTACTCTTTACCCCACCTGTTTCTCTGCAGTTCGTGAAAAGTGTCCATAAGTAAAACTAACCTGAGCAGTGTGCCTAGAAAACTAAGAAAGAGGCATAATTAAGATGTCCCTAGGCAGAAAGGACCGTCTGATTGATGGGATACCCCAAATATGCTTAACCATAACAGGCAGTCTTGAGGAGGCGGGGCATGGCTCGGGCTTGTAATGAAAGTAAAGAAATTAAACTCACATGTGTGTTCCACCATTATGCAGGCTGAATGTCTAAACTGGAATAGCTTTGTCCATCCTAAAAGATGGTGTGGCTGGGGGAGGCCTCCCCTCCCGTTTCTTCTGCACTGCCTTCAGGAATGCCCCTTGGATCTGGTCCTTGCTTTTTATGGCAATCTGTTTGAGCCTTAGTGCCACGGATGTCCTTTCCAATCCTTGCCAAATATAAATTTCCTTCTGGTTTTGGTTCTTAGCTGTCACTAGGAAGCGATTCAAAACCTAATTCAGCTAATAACATTCGGTGAATATCTGCCCTTTAAACATAGTGGTGAGAGTTTCTCAGAATGGTAACACCTGAGTTAAATTGTAACTGACAGAAGGGAGTTAACCCGTCAAGGATAAAGCAAAAGGATAAGTCCATAAAGAGGACAGCTTGGGCTCGGCGCCTATAGCTCAACCGGCTAAGGCGCCAGCCATGTACACCTAAGGTGGCGGGTTCGAATCCCCAGCCCGGACCCGCCAAACAACAATGACGGCTGCAACCAAAAAATAGCCAGGCGTTGTGGCGGGCGCCTGTGGTCCCAGCTACTTGGGAGGCGGAGGCAGGAGACTCGCTTGAGCCCAGGAGTTGGAGGTTGCTGTGAGCTGTAATGCCACGGCACTCTGCCCAGGAGGGCAGCTTGAGGCTCTGTCTCAAAAAAAAAAAAAAAAAGAGTACAACTTGAGCAAAGGCATCAGGGCTAAAATCATCACGGAACGTGCAAGGAAATGCCTCCCGCTTATTTTAAGATGTCCTTTGGCCTTGCCACTCTGAAGTTTGGAAACTCTAGCCCAAAGTATATTCTACAAATTCAAATGCAGTCCACATTAAATATAACTTATTTCCAACTATGAATGGGGTTGACTCGTAGCGACTTCTGGCCATGAGGTTACTTTCTGTAGGCATTTATGAATTTTAATTTTTTTAAAGATTTTTTTTGTGGCATGTGTGGTCAAGCCAATGCATTTTTTTTAACCTTCGGTCTTTAGCCCCTGATGAATCAAACAGCAGAGCTCCAGGAAGTTCAGAATTAGGATAATATTCAAATTAGAGAACAAAGAGGGGAGGGGAGAGAGAGGGGAAATCTCGCGTGCCATTTAAGTGACTTGGACTTTATGACAAGCCACTGAAGAATTTTAACCAGAAAAGTGCCCTTATCAGTCATGCCTGAAATATAACTCACTCTAGGGGTGGTGTGGAAGGTGGGTCGGAGAAGATCAAGGCTGAAGACAGGGAGAGTCATTAGAAGGCTGGTGCAGAAGCGAGGCATCCTTTAATGGGTGGGAGCTCTAGGATGGGCCTCAAGGGATCCGAGTCCACTAATCTGCCACTAGTCTCCCCATCTGCAAATTGAAGGTGGGGGACCCTATCAATTACTATTTCTTCGGGTCACTAATACCACTGCATAGAAAATCAAGGGTCTGTATCTGGAGGACCCTATGGAGCGGGCCTCAACTAAATTGAGAAAGAGACAATGTTGGCCGTGAGCTTTCTCATCAAAGTCCCCAAAATATCTTAGCATCGGGACTTGCCGTCACTCACTCTCACCAGTTTGAGGGTGGGAGGACTCCCTGCTGCTTGGCTCTGCAGCAAGTTTGTGACAAAGAATATCAAAGACATGATGTTCTTGCCGACCTGTTACCATTTCTTCTCATAATAAAAATGGTTCTTGTTCATAGAGCAATGGGCTATGCTTGGCCTATAAGCACTTTATGCGTATGATCTCATTCAATTGTTACTACACGCAATAAGGCAGGCATTGTTCTTTTTCATTTTATTTTGTAATTACATGTGATGATTGTACATATTCACGGGGTACATAGTGATGTGCTGATGAATATAATGTAGAGTGATCAGATCAGAGAGCTTAGCATATCCATTATCTCAAAATTTTTTCATTTCTTTGTGTTGGGAACACTCAGTATTCTCTTTTGAGCTATTTGACACTACACAATGCACTATCGTTAACTGTAGTTAGCCCACATCGTCTTACTCACATTTTATAGCTGAGAAAATTAAGATCGAGAGGAATGAGGTAAATCTACAGAGTAAGAGGCAGAAATGGGGTTAAAAGTCAGGCTTTCTGCTAACAACTATTCGGTATCTCCATATCAGATAGACCTCTTAGATCATGCTTCCTTCATGTGCTATGGTTGAAGAACTAAAAAACTGGTACGACAAATATGGCCTTCTACGGAGCGTAACCTTGACTTAGAATCAAGTAATGGCGTGGTAATGGATCAGGGAAGTAACAGGGTTGAATCCAGAGCCAGATGACCCGAAAAGTTTCTTATGATTGTTCTGCATTCCAGGTCGCCAACATTAAGTTCCATATAGCAAACGCTGGCGGAGCCCACCGTGGTCACGAATTGCCTTCCTGTTTCTTAAGCAACAAAATATAGGGGTAGAAGATGTAATGGAACTCCGTGTCCTCCCAAGTTCATTTGTATTGTTTTTAATAGTGACTTTCTGAACAACAACGTCCCCCTTCTTTCTTTTTTTTTTCCTACTAAAGCTGTTTTTAAATCTGCCCTCCTCTAACCTTTTCCTGTTTGCTTTCAGATTCCGCCTCTCTTTGCCAGAATCCAATCGCAGCAATATTGAGGTAGGAATCAGAGCATGCACGATGGGGTGGGGTTCCCTGGCAGTGGAAAAATGAGAGTTCTCTTACTGTAGTTAGAGAACAGGTTGGTTATAGCAGATATAGCAGGTTGGTTGTTTCTATGCCTCCTGGGTTCTTTGTTTGCTTTTTTTTTTTTTTTTGAGATAGTTTTATTTGTCACCCTCAATAGAGTGCTGTGGCATCATAGCTCACAACCACCTCCAACTCTTGGGCTCAAGTGATCCTCTTGCCTCAGCTTCCCAAGTAGCTGGAACTACAGGCGCTGGCCACAGTTCCTAGCTATTTTTAGAGATAGGGTCTCACTCTTTTTTTTTTTTTTGAGACAGTGTCTGACTATGTTGCCCTCAATAGAGCGCTGTGGCATCACAGCTCACAGCAACCTCTAACTCTTGGGCTTAAGTGATTCTCTTGCCTCAACCTCCCAAGTAGCTGGGACTACAGGCACCCACCACAACGCCTGGCTATTTTTTTGTTGTAGTTGTCATTGTTGTTTAGCAAGCCCAGGCTGGGCTCTAACCCGCCACCCTTGGTGTATATGGCTGGCGGGGTAACCACTGTGCTATGAGTGCTGAGCCCAGGGTCTCACTCTCATTCAGGCTGTTCTTGAACTCTTGAGCTCAGGCAATCTACCCTCTTTGACCTCCCAGAGTGCTAGGATTATAGGCATGAGCCACTAAGCCGGGCTTGATTTCCCGATTTCTCCATGACTGTAGATTTGAACACTGAATTTCTTTATAACTCACTTATTGAACCCTTTAACTATTAAACAAGAGAGGAACTCTCCAATTTACTTTTATTTATGCAGAAAGAATTTTTTTTTAAATGCTCAAAAGACTGGTAAGACATTGTATCATCCAGGAAAAATAGGCATTCTCAGGGAGATTTCATTTCCTTCATAAAATCCTCCAGAGTTAAATCTAAAGCCCAGAACCAAAGGAAGAGTCCATATGTAAATTATAAGTCAATGATTAGGTTTGTTCTATTCAGCTCCTAAAATTAGGTCAAGGCCGGCTGTCTAGATACCTTTGTTGAGGGATGGCAGTCTAACCTGGTGAATTCCTTACTGAAAGAAAACACCCCAACATGCATGGTGGAAATCCCCTTTCCCCAGGCTTCAGGGAGTTCTGCCAAATTACTACTTCATTCTTTCATGAATGACACTACCATGAAGTCAAGAGCATGAGCACTGGTGTTGGAATGCCTAAGTAGAAGGCTGCCTAGTTCATTGGCAGCCCTACGTAAATCATTATTAGCATTAACAGTTGTTTGTTTACAAATACTTATTGAACCTGGACTGTTCTAAACAAAATAGATAAAGTTTCTATCCTCAAGGCACTTGCATTCTAGAGCAGTGGCTCTGAACTAGGGTCAATTTTGCCACCCAAGGACATTTGGCAATGTCTACAGACATTTTTGGTTGTCATGATGTGGCGTGGGAGGATGGATGCTATAGTCACTTAACAGGTGGAGGTGTGTGTGACAGGCTGAGGGTGACAAACAACAGACAAATGTATGTTGTACGTCCTGAACAATACTACAGAGAAAAGTAAATCAGAATAGGCAGTGGGGGTTGGTATGGAGCTGGGGATTACAACCTTGGGCTTGTTGAAAGGATTAGCTGACATCATACATGAGATGCACTGAGCATATTGACTACATGGTAGACAGTAAATGAATTATGGCCATTGTATTTGCATTTATAATAGTTATTTCCTTCATTGTGACATCTATGTCAAGGGCCAGTAGAGCATAATAGTTTCAGACATAAACTCTGAGGCCTAACTGCAAGATCGAACTCCCACTTTAGGGGTAAGTGGCCTTGGACAGGTCACTTAGTCTCTCACAAGGAAATGCTCGGGACATGGCAAATACTGAAATTATTACATTGTTCAACAGAAACAGCTATAATATAGAAATAGATCTGGAGTAATAGCCACAAAGTCCAAGAATTTAGCCAGGAAGCCAAATAAGAGGCATGTATGCTTGTTTGTTTAATTTTAAAGGAGCAACCTGATTTTCAGGTTGGGAAGATTAGAAGCCAGGAGCAGTAGTGTTAATAATCTGCAAAATGAGCCAGGCCTGTCAAGCCAGACACTGAGGTCTAAAATATCACTATTAGCCCATGCACCGTTGGTTAGCAACCCCATGACATAGCCATTTGGTAGATGACAGATTATCATCAATAAGAATCTATAGCTGACCTCCTCATAAATAGTATTTCCTGAGTCTGGAGAAGAGGAAAAATGAGTCTAAGTCTGGCCTGTAATCCTCATACTCTGGGAGGCCGAGGTGGGAGGATCTCTTGAGCTCAGGAGTTCGAGACCAGCCTGAGCAAGAGTGAGACCTGTGGCTACTAAAAATAGAAAAATTAGCTGGGCGTGGTGGCAGGCACCTGTAGTCCCAGCTGCCCAGGAGGCTGAGGCAGGAGGATCGCGTGAACCCAGGAGTTTGAGGTTGCTGTGAGCCCGACCAACACCATGGCACTCTAGGCTGAGTAACAGAGTGAGACTCTGTGTGGAAAAAAAAAAAAAAAAAAAAAAGAGTCCAAGTCTTTCAGGAAGACTCAGGTAAACCACTTAGTATCAACAGCAGAATGTGCTAAGCATGGCATTTCTGAAAAAATGGCAAAGATATATGCCAGGCATTTCACGTATAAGAACTTGAGAATCCTGACAACAACCCTATGAGACTAGTATAGTACTACCATCTTCATTTTGTGGTTGAGGAAATTAAGGCACAGAGAGGCTCAGTAATTTCCCTAACATCAGAGCTACTATTAAAAACTGGTAAAACAAGAGGTAAGTCCAATAAGTCTGACTTCAGGGCCTCTAAGCTGCAAAAGGCCTCTTATTATTGTTAAGCATATAATAGTCTCAACAAGTATTCATTGAATGAATGGATGTTCATGATGGGTCATTCATTTCTAATATCTGAATCTTCCCAGGCACCAATACTCTGCTTAAGTTATACGACTATCATAGTTTATTAAAGATAAATTGGGTATTCTGGTGATGCCATTGGTGTCAGAGCATAAGGTGACACACAGAAACTCCTGTAGCTGAGGTTCCCTATAAATAAGGGCAGACATGGGCGGTGCCTGCGGCTCAGTGAGTAGGGTGCCAGTCCTATGTACCAAGGGTGGTGAGCTCAAATCCAGCCCTGGCCAAACTGCAACCAAAAAAAAAAAAGTAATAATAATAATAAGGGCAGATTGCCAAATGGGAATCATATCAATTGTTCTTGATTATTTTGATAGGTTGCCACATTTGCTGCCACTACGTGGTCTCCTTGCCTTTGCTATCACCAAGAACCGATGCAAAGGGAAGCAGACATCCGTCTGGGGTGTGGGAGGATGGGAGGGTACGAGGGTGAGGGTGGGGATTAGGAAACCCTATGATATGTTTTCCTACACGGCTAGCGCACCCTTGTGGGAGAATCTGGGTACTGCTTTCTCTCCTTTAAGTTCTGGGAAAGTACACATTCAAACCAACCGCGGTACTTTCAGAGTGCCCTGATTTGGCAACTGATTTCCTTTCCTCTTTTATTTTAGGTCTTGAGGTTTGAAAACATTCTGTCCTCCATTCTTCACTTCGGAGTCCTCCCACTGGCCAATGGTAAGGGAGTCTCGGGAAACAATGTGACTCAGATTAGGGTAAATATGGAAGATTGTCTGGGACTTTCTATCCAGAAGCCTGTACTTCCAGAGTGTTATGACGATTCCGGAGCAGAGCCAGAATTTACAAAGTTTGTGCCATCGATGATAGGGCTGCAAAATTAGCTAATTTAGGTATTGAAGGCCCAAGCCTTGTTAGCAACTCTCTTTGCAAACGCAGCAAGAATGGCTAACCGTGGTTGAGTTAAGGAGATGGAAACCACTATTTTTAGGCAATGAAGAGTCTCCTTCAAGTCAACCAGAAATGAGATGATTTTCCCTGTGGAGTATCTTGTGATTCCTATGCAAGGACCATTAACTAGATGGACACAGTTTTAATCAGTGACAGTCCCAGACCTTCTCCTTGCACTGTAGTTGTTAGCAAACTGCACCGTCTGGCGCTTGGCTCAGTTAAAATATTTTTAATATCACAAGCAGAAATTTTCTTAGGACCCAGTAATCAGTTATTTTCAAAATAAACTGAGCAAGTTGAAAATAGTATTTTTCTGCTGTCCAGATGTACATAATAACTGGTGCTTTTTTAAAATTTATTTTTGAGACAGAGTCTCACTCTGCTGTCCCAGGCTACAGTGCTGTGGAGTCACAGCTCACAGAAAACTCCTGGGCTCAAGTGATCCTCTTGCCTCAGCCTCCTGAGTAGCTGGGACTACAGGCATCTGCCACAGTGCCCAGCTAGTGTTTCTATTGTTACCAGAGATCCAGAGTCTTTCTCTTGCTCAGGCTGGTCTTAAACACTTGAGCTCAGTCCACCCACCTCACCCTCCCAGAGGGCTAGGATTATAGGCACGAGCCACAGCACACCAATAGGTGCATTTTTATTAAACATGGATGGTTAACAGTTCTTTCAAGAAAATGCTAGAGACGTATCAGAAAGAATGGAACCATGGAACCCGGAAGAAAGAAAAGATAAATTATTTTAAAAGCAGCTTGTCAGTCTCTTACTAAAACGTTTGCTGAAACCTCTATGCTCGTGCCCAGATACATTACATCTTGTTCTATATTTCAGCAAAATTGCAGCAAGGATTTCCTCTGCCCAACCCACACAAAATCTCATTTGTCAATTCAGATATTGAGGTTCTTGAGGTAAGAATGCAAATCTCTTCCCTGACTCTTTTTTTTTTTTTTAGTGGAATAAGCCTCCCCCTGCTTTATATTTGATTTCGCCTGCTTACCTTTTTCCCAGATTAAGGAATTTAATGCACAAAATGTTTCTCTCTTAAACCACAAATAACAATTACAAAATTGATTTAAAAGCCAGACCAAGACCCACTTCACTTAGCAGCCAAATTTATTCACTCCACGGTACAGGAAGATGCTCTTTGCCATGCTTGATGTTACTTACTCCACAAGACAACCTGTAATGGGATGTTTCTTCCCATTTTATAGGCGAGGAAAGTAGAATTTAGAGAGGAGAAATGAATGGCTCAGGTGTCGAGGAAAGGGTGTGACCAGAAACCAAAGACCTTGCTCTGGGTCCAGGGATCTGTTGCGATCTCTTTCCTGACAAATCATTATAAACTTAACTCTAGAACATCTTTTTTTCCTTTCTTTTTGGCATATCTTTTAATCAAGGAGGTAGAAATAAGTTTCTGAAGGAACCCTCCAATCCTGTACACTCCCCTCCCGGCGTTTCCCCCACCCCTCCTACAGCTACATAAGTCATATCAGATGACTCCCAAATGGCCCGTTCCTTTGTCTGAAGCACTCACAAAGGGGCAGGGGCAGGGCCCCTGGGTACTCACAAAGCACCCAAATGCAGCAGAAGCTGGTAAAGAAACCATCTCCCCATCGCCCTTCAGGCAAACCCAGACATGTCCAAGGTTTGATGATATCTTCATTATTGCCTCCTTTCCAGGGTTTCCTTTTGATTTCCACCGACCTGAAGTATGAAACAGCCTCAAAGCAGCAGCCAAGCTTCCACAGTTGGGAAGGTCTGAACCAGATAAGCCGACAGTGGAGCAAGAAGTCATCCCCTTGATTGTCATTGGCACTTCACCCCAAGGATAAATATGGCCTTAGTACCACAGCTGCTGTAAACCCAGGGGGGAGACAGTGCATGCTGGAATTTTAAGGCTCCGTGTGAATTGCTTAGGCAGAAAGTTTCTCTTCTCAAGCCTTCAGGGACCTAGAACACGGCAGGCTGTGTTAAAGGCCTGAATAGAGGTGTTTGAATGTGAGTGTATGATGCTGCGTGTGCCTGTGTTTGTGTTTGTTCGGGACAAGAAAGATTCTGAGACAAGAGCTAAGCATGTATTTTGAACAGGCGGTTGAGAAACTCTTAAGTCCATATTTATATTGACTGTATTTGTATTTGTTTGGGTGGAGATCCCTTCTACTTGCCAGGGCTTTTCCACTACCAGCATATTGAATGTTACTTTTTTTGATGTTGTTTACTGTCCTCTTCCCCCAGAGCCTTCAGATGAGATGGATGTCATGTTTTATATTTGCTGTTACTGTCCCCTGTGTTTGATTAAAATTGTGTTCTATCAATATCAATTGTTTCTTCTTAATGGAGAAATTTCCTGTTCTGAATTATTTTTTTGATAAGGCATAGAAAATGGATGAGAATTTAGATTTTTCAATACTCACAAAACTGAATATTGTGCAAATATCAAGGCTTGATTTGATTTATTTTTATTTATTTATTTTGTCACCTGCAGTAGAGTGCTGTGACATCATAGCTCACAGCAACCTCAAACTCTTGGGCTCAAGCCATCCTCTCACCTCGGCTTCCAGAGTAGCTGGGACTACAGGCGCCTGCCACGACTATTTTTTTGAGAGACAGGGTCTCGGTGTAGCTCAGGCTGGTGTCAACATCCTGAGCTCAGGCAATCCTTGCGACTTGGCCTCCCAAAATGCTGGGATCACAGGCGTGAGCCACCACACCCTATGGAAGCTTAATTTTTGAAAAGAAATTTTTTGCCTCTGAGATTTTTCCAGTAAGAAATAGAGCAACCCCAGGAAACTCTGGAATGTGTATCATTTCTTCATGCTTTAGGATGTTCCCTTCCCACAACAAATTCAATGAAAATGCAGTGCAGAATACCAAACCTAGACAATTCAATAGTTGATAATATTAATTTCGTCAAAGCACCTAATCAAAGGGGTGAAATTGGGGCAGAGGAGGAGGAGGAAAGAGGAACCCATGTAGATAATGTTAAGAAAGGAACAGTTAGAACAAACTGCCTTGCCGGGCTTACAGTCGTAGGAAAACAGAAGAGAGCCTCTCAAAGAGCGCTTGCTGTGTGCCCAACCCCATGCTGGTCACTCCACTTCATTTAGTCCCATTTTACAGATGTGGAAACAAAGGTAAAGAGGGATTGATCACTCAAAGCCAGTATATGGCACAGATAGAAATTGAATTCAAGTCTTTCAGATTCCAGAGATGCTGTTCCCTACATGAGGCAGGACTGGAAACCGAAATCACTTATCAATAAGAAGGAGAGATTGTAGAAGCAGGTCGTGGAGGTCTTAATTAACAAAGGCTGCACTGGGAAGCCTTACTCACCCTCGCAGCCCGTGTCTGGCTTTAACAAATGCCCCCCACAAGTGTTTGTTGGAATAAACGATAAACTGTCATGCTTCAGGTTTGGGGATGCTCTTTTCGGGCAGAAAAGTTATTTGGTGAATATCCACAAATTCCTTCTGAAACAGCACAAATTTTCAGACGTGGGGTTAACATGTTTATCTTTCTCAGAGGCCGGCATATTTTTCTCCCTAACTTCTAGGGATGTAAACTCCAAGCCAATGGCTTCACCAGAGCAGGTGAACTTGATCAAGGTGTTTTCATAAGCTGCTGAAAAGCACTTCCAAAACGAAACGTAACCAAGATCAAACGGAAAACCACCGGATTCCGCATAGCGGCAACCTAAAGGAAATCGACTTTAGGTGAAACAAACACACACTAGGGGGCAGCCTAGCGATTGGTACGAAGACTTTCGAGCCTCGGCGCTCGCCGTCGCTCATCCTGCCCGGAGCCGGCCGCGCCTGCGCCCTAGTCTCTAGGTGGGGCGGTGCTCTGGGAAGCCTGACGGCGAGGCGGCTGCTCTGGAAAGTTTTCGCCATCATTGTCGCCACCATGAGCCGCAACTATAATGATGAGCTGCAGTTCTTGGAAAAGATCAATAAAAACTGCTGGAGGATCAAGAAGGGCTTCGTGCCCAACATGCAGGTAAGAGGCCGAGCAGGACCCAGTGGCCGGGCCTTCCCTGCTTGGGGCCCGCGAAGTCCCCTTCCGATCCTGGCGTGCGTCCTCGGCTCCCGAGCTCTTGGCCCGCCCCCGGCGGGATTTCCCTCCTCCCCTCCCCAAGTTTCTGAGATTGCGCAACGTGTGCCGGCTCCACTTCCCTTCCGGAGAGGTCCCCGAACCCGGAGAACAGGCCGGCTCGGGGGTATCTAGGGAATCTTAAGTAAATTTGAAATTAGCGCTTACAAAGCATTTCACACTTAAGTCTCACCATAAACGCCCAGTAAAATGTATTATGTCCCTGATCCTCAAGGGACTTCGGTGGTCTTTTCCAAGCTGGCATTGCCATCCTGGGGGGGGAGTTGCGGTACTAAAACTCAGATCTTCTGAATCATGCTGAGTAGTGGTTATCTGTTGAGTTTTTGTTTGTTTGGGTTTGGGTTTTTTATATGGTATTTACTGACCTGTGTTCTCCGAACCAAGTTTCAGTATTCATTACTCCATGTTGGTTTTTAATAAAACAATTACATTCCTTGCAGGAGTCTAGAAGATTAACAGCAGGGGTTGTGTTTTAATATTCACTTCCCAGAAGGACTGTGAGGATCTGTACATGACACAGCTTCCTTTATCTCCTTAGGAGGAATCTCAGCCACTTCTTTCTTTTTACAAATGGAGACTTGGAAACCCACGAACAGATGGTTTGAAAGCCTGGGCTCACTGTGTCTCTCAAGGCTTATCACCATTTGTGCTCATATCTTTCATTCATGTAAAGAATAGTATTTGTGAGGTTTGGGTGCACATGTTATTAAAATAGTTTTTGAAATCCCTAAACACTTAAGTGCACCAAGGTTTGTGATCCTTTGTCTCAGTAAAACAGTAAATGGTTCCTGGTAGCCATTCCACTCTTTCATTCAGTATCAAAGTTTATTGAATATCCCCTGCAAATCACTTAGCCAGTTAGGGGAGAAAAAGTCCATAGGGATAAAACAGTCTTCCGTTAACTATTTGGCCAATTTCTTTGTATGGAATCTGGTGGATTCCTGAAGGAAGGAGTAGAAAATTTAAAAACACCATGATGTGATTATCTTTAGGATATAGTAACAGACCATCCTTGGCAGCTATTCTAGCTCAACTTTTTTTTTTTTGCAAAAACTGCTGCTAGTTCTATGGAGGAGCAAGTCTTTATTCCCCCCACCTCCATAGAGTGGAGACTTGAAATCTTCTCACCTCTATGGTAAAGTGAAATGTGTTTCCATCCTTGTGAAAGCAGTGAATTTCACACTAACAATTATCCCTTTTCCTTAATCTCCATTTCACCCCTCACATCTTCACACTACAAATTTTGCTTCGTTCCCTTCAAACACTTCCATCTTTATGTCTTCTTCGTCTTCAGTTCCTGAATGTTTTGCTGCTCCAGTGATGTCTCTTTAAAGAGCTAGCTCAAACAGGACCTCTGTGAAGCCTCTCCCAGCTCACTGGATTGTTGAGCCACTTCCTCATTAGATTCCTCCATAGCACTATGTCCTTCTTTTATAGCACTTTCCCCGTTGCACTCTAATTTGTTGTCTGGGCTGATCCTGCACTGGAAGCTTCTCAAAAGCAAGATCTTGTCATATTGTTTTATCTCCTCTTGTGTCCAGGACAGTGCCTTGAGCACAGTAAATTTTCAGTTACTGTTTAATGAATTAGTAAGTATGACCCACTGGAAACATTTTCTCTCAACCAGTATTAATTGTCATTCATACAGTGGTAATAAAGTCATCTTTTATGATAAAAGAAATTTAATTGTTCAGATGATTGACCAAGTGAATTTTGGTTCTCCATGACTGGACATCATATTTGATCTCTGATAAAAAATGTTCTGCCCTTTGGTGTTACATAATTATATTTTCTGTTGCCCTTGGTGTGCCTCCTGTATTGTCAGGCTGCTTTAAAACTTTATAAACTGTAGAACTCAGCACACAGCCAAGTAGCTACATACTAATTTTCTTTTTTTTTTTTAGTTAATATTTACCTGAGTATAGTCTTACAGATCAACATAAACCACAAAAAAGTGTAATTTGCTATTGTCTTAATCATGGAAAAAACTACTGGGGTCAGATAACTGCATTTTATGTACAGAATTCGAGTTTCTGATATATCTGGTTTTTCAGATTCCATTGATATTTTAGAAACTTGAGAGTAGTGAGACCTTTGGCCTTTGAGAGCATAGCTGGAAAAGTTTATCACACCCAAGAAAATGTTGTATCTTTTGGAAGCTTAAATGTGGCTTTGAGAGGAAGAGAATGAAACAATTTTTCTTTCACCATTGCAAAATACATTTTTAAGGTATAGTTAAAGTTGGAAGCAGCTCATAGTCTTTGATAGGAAGTTTTCTGCTTGCTTAGTTGTCATATACCAGAGGGGTAGGGTCAGTTGTTTTCTTTTTCTGTATTTGTTTCTATGGGACACAAACAGAACAAAAACAAGACATTGGTGGGGTCAGTGTCCAACACTGCCTCCCTCAGATATACACAATGGTTGAGCTAAGGTGGAAGCAAAATAAATCCTGCGCACAGTGTGTTGTGGTGCCTCTATTTCCTATACCCGTACTCAGAGGTCGTTTTTCCTTTTTGTTCATACCAGGTTGAAGGAGTCTTCTATGTGAATGATGCTCTGGAGAAATTGATGTTTGAGGAATTAAGGAATGCCTGTCGTGGTGGTGGTAAGTACATTGAAGTTTCATGTGTGGAGGTACAGTGGTACCTTCCTTGTGACCTGAAAAATTATAACTCAAATAATTGTAATTTAAAATATTGTCAAGGAACAAACACTACGTAAAGGGAGACCACAGAACTTCTTTGTGATCACCTTGTTAAGTCACTTGGTCTGTAAGAAAGGTTTGGAGTTGGGTAGACCAGTTTTGTTTCTCACCAAACCTTAAACAATAATAGCAAGACGGACCATTTATTTTGCTTTAGTATGTGCCAGGCAATTTCACTAGGTGCTTCACATAGATTACCTCATGTGATACTGAAAATAACTTTAAAAGGAAGATGTGTAAGTCGAAGCTCAGTGAAATTAAGTAATTTTAATTTGTTCCAGGTCACGCAACTTCTTGGTGGCAGAGCCCTAACTGAGATTCAAGAGTATCTGATTTCAAAGCCAGCATTCTTAACCAGGACACTAATTAGTTGGCCTACTGAACTTCATTTATCTATAAAAGAGGACTCATTATATACCCATATTGCAGGGTTACAGCAAGGTTTAGATAAAATGTATAAAGCTTTAAGGTAATACTTCAATGGTGATGGTATAGAAATGATCTAGTTTTGGCAGGGCGCAGTGGCTCACACTTGTAATCCTAGCACTGAGGTGGGTGGATTGCTTGAGCTCATGGGTTTGAGACCAGCCTGAGCAAAATTGAGACCCTGCCTCTACTAAAAATAGAAAAACTGAGGCAAGAGGGCAAGAGGATCGCTTGAGCCCAAGAGTTGGATGAAGAAATCATCTAGTTTTAACCCTTTCATTTTTTAGATCAGCTAACTATCCCTCCCCCAGCAGGGTATGCTCACCTGTCTGAAATGTCACACAAATATCAGAGCTGGGGCTATAGCCCCACACCCTCCAACTTCCAATTAATCGTTTCCCAGCTCTTCCATTTTGTCTTTCTTTGCCACTTAGAATAAAACCCGTGTTGATTTTTTGATAGATAATGCGGACCATTGAAAGAATACATGTTGCATTTTGAAAACATAGAATTTGATAGTTAGATTTCCCATCTCCCAGTGCAGCATTTGCAGACAGCCTTCTGGTAGTATCCACAGAACTCCGGCAGCACATTTGTGACTCTTTCCTTTGAGTTTTCTTCCTTTTGAAAGAAGCTCCTTTTCCATTTGCATCTCACATGTCCTTCCATTCTTTATCATTTTAGCAGCCCTGACCCCCATCGGCTCATTAGTGCAGTCTCGTAACATGAATCCAAGTAAAGCTAAAAGTCACGCATGTCTTCTGTCTTCTTTTCTAACATTCAATTTTTGTTTTCAGGTGTTGGTGGCTTCTTGCCAGCCATGAAACAGATTGGCAACGTGGCAGCCCTGCCTGGGATAGTTCATGTGAGTCAGAGTTCAGAGCTTTAATCATTGTATTTATATTTCTTCATCTAAAGTTTATTGAACGGATGCCTGGGTGTGCCTGACTAACCAGTCAGACAGTGACCTTTGAATAGCTAGAAATACCCTAAGGAAATACTTGAGTCTGGATAGCACCTCAGTTTCTAAATGCCTTTGGCTAGAATCTATCACCATTCGAGAACCTTTGAAGTAGTTTTTATGTTTTCTTATTTCTTTGTCATAGTAAGATAATTATTCCTTGATCAGTTGTACCACCGTTGTAGGTTTCACTGTGGCCCTGTCAAGAGGATGGTAGAGAAGGAACGGAAAGAAGTTTAAGGGATAGGACGGCGGGGAGGGAGAGGAGAGAACAGCATAGCTATTCTGGAGAGGACTGAAAAAGATGGACGGTAATAGTAACAGTGATAGGAGTGGACCCCCACCCCAGGATGACATTCATATGCCACCATTAGAGGTTGAAAATGGATCCATTCAACAGCTGTTTTCTGAGGTCTTTATGCCAGTTACTCTGCCAGAGGGCGGGGCGGGGTGGGGGGTGCAGGTATGAGATGACATGGCATTTACATTTAAGAAACAGATTTGTGTCCAGGTATATCTCCACCACGTTTGGCCTGCATTCTTCCTGGGTCATTGTCCTTTTCTAAGCCCCAGATATAGAAAATCTACAGTATTCGTACTATCAAGTGGATTCCATTAGTCTGGTAACTTAAAAGTAATGGTCTGTATAAATTGGATATTTCCCTCCCCTTAACTGGGTATGACCATGCTTTGTCAGTGTTTTAAGATTATCTTTAAAATGTTATAAAACATTAAGTTGGTTTATGGTCCTCCTGTACCGTGTTCTGAGGCTTTTCTGTTTTGAATTCCCTTAATTAGCAGTCAGGCTTTATAAAAAGGTTTTTTTCTCACTGTATTTCTACCAATAGAGAAGATTTTGTGAAAACAGAATCTTGCTGTAGGTAAGATTTCAGCCTGCAGCCTATTTAGGAATCAGTGTCACGTCCATCAGGCAACCAGAGTCTCCGGCGGATACATCTGTATTTACTTTCCAATTCTCTTACAGCGATCAATTGGGCTTCCTGATGTCCATTCAGGCTATGGGTTTGCCATTGGGAATATGGCAGCCTTTGATATGAATGACCCTGAAGCAGTGGTATCCCCAGGTAAGGTCCCTGCATGTCTGCTGTTAGGGATGTAACTTTTCTCTGTGGACCTTAGCCTTTCTGAAACAGAGTACTGCTTCTCTTTTGTGTGCATAGCTCAGTCTGATCATACTCATTTTCTCCTCACATTTAGTAAGAATTGATTGTGGACACTGAAAGACTATTAAAATACCAAGCAAAATACATACGTATTTATTAAAAATTAAAAATGCCGGCTCGGCGCCTATAGCTCAACCGGCTAAGGCGCCAGCCACGTACACCTAAGGTGGCGGGTTCGAATCCCCAGCCCGGACCTGCCAAACAACAATGATGGCTGCAACCAAAAAATGGCCGGGCGTTGTGGCGGGCGCCTGTGGTCCCAGCTACTTGGGAGGCAGAGGCAGGAGACTCGCTTGAGCCCAGGAGTTGGAGGTTGCTATGAGCTGTAATGCCACGGCACTCTACCCAGGGGGACAGCTTGAGGCTCTGTCTAAAAAAAAAAAAAAAAAATTAAAAATGCCACACACTACTTAGACATTGGCTACAAAACAAATTGGCAAATTTACATCTTTGTGACTAATCTACTTCATGGACCAACCAGGTCTGCTCGTGTTACTTAGCGTGCAGCATTATCATGACAGTTGAATCAGTTCCGCTGTGTCAAGTACTGAGAATACTGCTAAGCACAGAGGCCATATTCAGTGAGTGTTTACTCTTATCAGTGTTCATTCTATATACCTCTTGTGCTGTGGTTATAGGATTATTTCAGTGAAAACCTTCCGTATCAGAAGTAACATCTTTGCATTCAAAGAGTCTGAGTAAAAAAGGAAAGTTTAAGTAACATTTTGAGAATTCTGTTTCTGGTAATAGTGGACTAGGTTGTTTCACACCAGTCCCCTGCTGAAAATGAGAAAGCCTATTTAATATATAAACAAACAAAAAAAATCTGTTTGAAGGCATAGGAAAGCTTCTAAGATTAAGAATTTGTGAGGTCAACATGCAGAGGAAGAGAGAAAAAGATGAGGATAGGTGAGCCCAACATTTAATTCTGTTTTTCTCTTGAGATAATGGCAAATTTCAGTCAGTTAAGAGTATAGATGATTTAAGTCATCTGTGTAACAAACTTGATAACCTTGACCTGGAATATACATGTGTGGTTGGGTGTGCACATGGAGTACACCCAAGAAGTGCAAAGTACATGGTTTTTTCAAGTGTATGCAGAGGTTATGCTGAAATTAACCACATGCTAAGTCATAAAGCAGATCTCAGATTTCAAATTATTAAACTCATACTCAAGTAGACCAGCAATTCTCAAACTTTTTGTGCTCAGGATGTACTTTTCACTCATAAAAATTATTGAGGACTGATCTCAAAAGTTATATCATTGTTCACCTTATTAGAAGTTAAAACCAAGTTTTAAAAGACAAGAATACACAAGTACATGTTTCATCTTCCATCAGAACAAAAACTTCATGACATGTACCCTTTGGAATATCTCACTATACACTCATGAAAGAATATGATTAAAAAGACAAATCTCAAGAATGTGAGAAGAAAAAATATCCAATGTACTCAGTAGTATAATGAAACCAAATTACAATCACTCACACTTTCATATGAAGAATAGATCACAACTGTGGCCCAGGATGAAGGAGAGAGGAGGTCAGATCGAGGGAGGGTGAATGGTGGGATCACACCTTTGGTGCCTAATGCAAGGGTACATGTCAGATCTATTAGTATAGAGTATAAATGTCTTAACACAATAGTTAAGTAAATGAGACGAGGTATATATATTAACCAGAGTGATGTAAATGCTCCCAATTCTATATGAAATCAGCACAGAGTACCCCATAAATGCATTAATGTATACATGATCTGTTTATGATTTAATAAAAGTAAATAATAAAATAATAAAGATACAAAGACAAATCTTACAGCCCTGAAAGAGTCTTGCTTCCTCATCTTCACTCTAGGGTTTGTGGACCGTACTGAGACCCACTGATAGAAAGATACCTGACTGCAGTGGAATTGAGTTAGAAATTTTTTTTTTTTAATAGAAACAAACCATGTCTTTGGGAATTAAGCAGTATATCATAATGGAAATTGGAAAACAATTTCAACTAATATTACTAAAAAAGTATTTCAGTCTGAAAATTGAGAATGTGGAGGATATAAATTGGGGCAGCCATTATGGCAAACAGTATGGCATTTCCTCAGAAAATTACAAAAAGAACTACCATATGGCCCAGCATCCCACTTCTGGGTTTATAACCACAGGAATGGCTTGAAGAGATGTCTGTACCCCCATGTTCTCTGCCTTGAAGAGATCTCTGCACCCCCATGTTCTCTGTAGCAGCATTCACAGTAGCCAAGATGTGGGAACAACATAAGTGCTTGTTGACAGGTGAATGGATAAAGAAAATATATATACAGGGTGGCCACAGAATTTTAAATTGCATGAACTTTATGCCACCCTCTATAACACATAAAATGTAATATTATTCAACCTCTTAATAGAAGGAAATCAGTTTTAAAAATCAAAGAGCAAAATACGAATAAAGCTGGAGGACACTTTGCTAAGAAATAACCCAGACGCAGAAAGTACTACACGATCTCACTAAGATGGCATCTTGAAACATCGACTGCACAGAGACAGAGCAGAGTGGTGGTTACAGGGAACAGTGGATGGATATCAGGGACATGCTGGTTACTCATCGTTCATTCTTGCCTACCTGGCCCATAAAGTCCCTCTAGTATGTACACATATGTTACTTTCAGTTATGTTGGTGTCACAACAGACCTTACTTAGCAGACAACCTTTTTTTTTGCTACTTTAAAACATAGCTATGTTTTTTTTTTGTTTGTTTGTTTTTTGAGACAGAGCCTCATGCTGTCCCCCTTTGTAGAGTGCCGTGGCGTTACAGCTCACAGCAACCTCCAACTCCCGGGCTCCAGCGAGTCTCCTGCCTCCGCCTCCCAAGTAGCTGGGACCACAGGCGCCCGCCACAACGCCCGGCTATTTTTTGGTTGCAGCCATCATTGTTGTTTGGCGGGTCCGGGCTGGGGATTCGAACCCGCCACCTTAGGTGTACGTGGCTGGCGCCTTAGCCAGTTGAGCTATAGGCGCCGAGCCAACATAGCTATGTTTAAAAGAATGGATCCTTTTAGCCAAGTATTAATGGTGAGAAGCTGTGGGAAGAGATGCCTGGCCACCTGGTTTTGCTAGTATTTGACTAATGTTCTCTATTTTGTAGGTGGTGTCGGATTTGATATCAACTGTGGTGTCCGCTTGCTAAGAACCAATTTAGATGAAAGTGATGTCCAGCCTGTGAAGGAGCAACTTGCCCAAGCTATGTTTGACCACATTCCTGTTGGGGTGGGATCAAAAGGCGTCATCCCAATGAATGCCAAGTAAGAGCACAAGTTTCCAGTAAACTGAGTGGGAGAGATGATAACAACCAAGTGATCCTCAGCTTCATTTCTTGTACAGGACACTTGAGAAATGAGGATCAGTCACTCAACTCACAGGGAGTAGTGAGAATTGTTTGTCTAAGCATGAGGTCCAGCCTATTTACTAGAATCTGGAATCTGTGTTTGTTATAACAGCGTTTTACATATGGTAATATTTGTAGTACAGTGATATCCACTGGCATTTATTGAGCACTCTATATGCAAGACACTGTGTGTCTTATTATTTCATCTAGACACTAATCCTATTATTGTCCCTAATTTATAAAAAAAGAAAACTGAGGTTTAGAGAGATAATCTTAGTGACTTAGTGAATCCTTAATTTGGTCAGGATTCAAACCAAATATCCTTTCCCCTCAGAGGCTGTATTCTGAGTCTCACTGCCTTTTGTCAGTGAATCTGTTCATCCACAATCTACTTTTTAAATGATAGCACTGAATGTATTCTTCATCTAGGTAGAGAATTAAACATAGTGCTGCAGTGTACTTACTCGCGGATAGACACTGACTATACGCTATCACAGCTTATGCAGAGTGGTGTGACTTCAACTTTGCAGAGTACTTCAGCAGCAGATTAGTGTGCTAAGTTTGTATGGTGTGTGTTTCCGTAGCATCTGCTTTATCTTGTTTTTCTTTTTTGAGATATGGTCTCCCTCTGTTGCCCAGTTCAGTGGCATAGGTCATAGCTCATTGCAGTCTGCAACTCCTGGGCCCTGAGCCCAAGTGATCGCTTGCCTCAGCCTCCAAAGTAGCTGGGACTGCACAACACCATGTCAGGCTGATTTTTTTTATTTTTTGTAGAGATGGCGTTTTGCTACTTCCAGGCTGGTCTTAAACTCCTAGGCTCAAGCTATTCTCCTGCCTTGACCTCCCAAAGTGCTAGGATTACAAGTATGAGCCACCGGCTCGGCACCTGTGGCTCAAGTGACTAAGGCGCCAGCCACATACACCTAAGGTGGCGGGTTCGAATCCAGCCCGGGCCCACCAAACAACAATGACGGCTGCAACCAAAAAAAAAATAGCCAAGCATTGTAGCGGGCGCCTGTGGTTGCAGCTACTTGGGAGGCTGAGGCAAGAAACTCGCTTGAGCCCAGGAGTTGGAGGTTGCTGTGAGCTGTGTTGCCACAGCACTCTACCCAGCGGGGACAGCTTGAGGCTCTGTCTCAGAAAAAGAAAAACAAGTATGAGCCACCATACCCAGCCTTATCTTTACAATTTAAGTGAATTTTGCATTCTAATCAAGTAATGTGTGCATAATTAATAGAAAAATGTTTTTAGCTACTACCTGTTATGTAGCCCCCCCAAAAGAGATAAAAACCTGAAGTAAAATTAACACACTTGGAAGATACTTGGTCAGTGATTTCACAGGATCCCTAACGTGGAGCCCCAATTTGAAAAGCATACATGGAACATACAAGTAAATTCCAAGCATCCTTACAAACATTTTAGGTAGGAATTTTGTCCTAATAAATAATGTCGGAAATAGGCTGGCATCTTGGCATAGTGGGAAGGGAACATTGAAAAGTGTAGTCTTTCCTGATTGTGTTTTGAAAGAGAGATGAACCTTAGATAAAGATTAAAGCTTTTTCCCTCCGAAGATTTAATGTAAGTGCACCAAAGCTGCAAAGTGCAAGTGGAACAAACTATAAAATACTGTTATTAAAGGATGGGAATGAATAGAGCTTAAAATTTAAACTGTCTCCTGGAGATATCTAGATACCTTCATTTATTGTTTGACCATACGTTCTTGTAAATTACTGCAGGTGTGTAGGTGGTCAGACTAGTCGTAGAGAGTGTTATCTGGTTAAGGTTGTAAGTCTTCTTTGGCTGTTTAGTCACCACTTTGTAGAATTCAGGAGTGGCAAATCTAATGAAAAAAAAGATCTGAAAATTACGAGGGGCCATATAAAGGTCAAGTGGGACTATAATTATGTCTAATAAGGCATTGACCATTTTATATTATAGTTATATATGTGATCACTTTCCTCAAAGAACTAGGGCTGCTGAGAGCTTCAGCTTAACCTTGGTGTCTAGCAGAAGGCCTGGTACACAGGAGAGAATAAATGCAGAGTTTTCCTCTGCCCTTGGGAGATGTGGTCCTTAGGTTTTGATCTGCCTTTATTGTGAAATGATTGCCACCTTCTACTGCTCACCAGAGACTTGGAGGAGGCCTTGGAGATGGGTGTGGACTGGTCCCTGAGAGAAGGCTATGCCTGGGCTGAAGACAAGGAGCACTGTGAGGAGTACGGAAGGATGCTGCAAGCTGACCCCACCAAGGTCTCTGCAAGGGCTAAGAAAAGAGGCCTTCCTCAGGTAACTTTCACTTTGGAGGGATAGCATGTTAAATTTTTTCCATACTTTGTTGTTGTTGAGGGGGAAAGATCTGTGTCTTCTGCTCAGCAAACGTATTCTCAGGTGTTCTGACAGAATACCAAAAAATGCAGAGGTATTTATGCTTCATTCTTATTCTATTGGGAACTTGTAAATTATTCAGAAATAAAACAAGATATCATGAATGAGAGGGGGATGGAAGAAAAATGAGACAGGATTATAAGGCTTATAACATACATGTAGATTACATAGTCACATGCTTTGACAATCTGTGCGTTTGACCAGAAGTTTTCTGGCATCTCAGATGGGAAAAGATACATTGTCAATTTGTGGTGTCCATGAGACAAGAATATACTAAGTATTTGGAATTTACAACTAACTATGAAGACTTTGCTGCTAATTCATTGTGACCTTGGGCAAGACTCTTTGGCCTCTGAGTCTCGTTTCCTCATTGAAAATTGGTATAGTTAAAATTAGGCAGTCTCTAAAGACTATTTCAGCACTGCCATTCTCTGGTTCTCTAAATCATTTGTTCACTCCAGTTGTGGGATATGTTCTTTCAACAGGAGATTATGGTCAGTTCCATGAACTCATGTTTCAAAAATCTTTTGAACTTGGACCTTCCCTATTAGTCAGCATTCATCAGCATTCATCCCAAAATTTGACCCTTCCTTTATGACGTTTATAAATGTCCCAGGAGCCATATAATGGCCTGGTTCTTACAAGGGGAGGGGTAATTATGAATCTTTTTATATTGGTGTATCTTGAGCGTATAGTGATATAATGAAATTTATTGTTTTTGTTGTGTAGAATATCATTTTAAATGAATGAAGCATTTCTAAGGCTTAGGAATTTTTTTGCATAAAACACCATGTGTATGGTTATGTTGTTATTTGTTTTTACCTGTTTGCTTTTTAAATAAATTTTTTTTAAAAAAACAGAATAGAAGCTATTTTATCTGACATTCTTACATTTGCAGTTGGGGACGCTGGGAGCAGGCAATCACTATGCAGAAATCCAGGTTGTGGATGAGATTTTCAATGAGTATGCTGCTAAGAAAATGGGCATCGACCATAAGGGACAGGTGTGTGTGATGATCCACAGTGGAAGCAGAGGCTTGGGCCACCAAGTAGCCACAGGTATTTTCTGGACTGGGTGTTAAAATGTACTTTTTATGAGAACCAAATGAAAATTTAAGACAGCTCTGGAATATTCTGGGTCTTCTAATTTGTGACCTGGAACTAAGTAAATAACTTTGCTGGGCTCTTTAACTTTCTTGTCTGGAGAAAAAAGGGTATAGTAATTATTTCATATAGTATTGTCATGGAAAGTTCATGAAATAAAAGATGTAAAGCATCTAAATCAAGGCCTGACATCAGTAAGCACTCAGTGAATGTTAGCTCCAGCTATCCGTCTCCTTCCTCTGTGGGTTACATAATGTTTGAGTTGGGCCTCGAAGTTTGGACAGTCATAAGAAAAAGCATGAACTAAAGCAGGAGGCAGGGAAATAATAGGTCACTTTAGATGACTGATGGGGCCTGGGAAAAGATTGATGACTATGAAGAAGTGCATATATAGCTGGAAATTACTGCTAACTTTAAATATCATGTTACGGGTCAGCCTTGTCTATACGTTTCATTCTGTGTGAATGTAATAATTTGTGCTAACCTGACCCTTTAAAGTGTTTAATCCCAGCCTGAGCAAGAGCGAGAAATAGCAGGGGGCTATGGAGGGCCTCCCATCTACTTGGGAAGCTGAGGCAGGAGGATCTCTTGAGCGCAGGACTTCGAGGTTATTGTGATCTCTGATGCCACAGCACTCTACCCAGGGCAGAAAATAAAATGTTGGCCCTATTAGATACATAAAGCATTGGCTAGTGTTTCAGAACATTCTGCTAAGTAGTTCTCTGTACTTTCTCATGGATTTGATTTTCCTCCAGCTCTTTTTTATATATTAAGGCATTAACAATTATTTTTAAAAACCATGATAGTAATAAAATGTGTTTTACTACTTCTCATTCATTCACATGTGGAGAACCAAGTAACTAAGACCATGTTGTTGCCATTTGTATACACATCTCATTCTCCTTACAGGTTCCTAGAGGCCAAATGTTGACTTTGTGTCTCACAAAGTGTCACCGCCCTCTGACAGAGAAGATTGTTAATAAATGTATCTTGACTAAACAAATAGATAAACTCAGAAACACATTAAAGAGAAAGTTGTATTTCACGTGATTTTTTTGTGGAATCTCTAAAAAGTAGCCTGCCTTTCTGCAGTAAATCTGAGTTCTTGAAGGGCAGTCTGACTGGTTTGGACTTACTGCTCCTTTATTTCAGATGCGCTGGTAGCTATGGAAAAGGCCATGAAGAGAGACAAGATTATAGTCAACGACCGGCAGTTGGCTTGTGCACGAATCGCTTCCCCAGAGGGTCAGGACTACCTGAAGGGAATGGCAGCAGCTGGGAACTATGCCTGGGTCAACCGCTCTTCCATGACCTTCTTAACCCGGCAGGTACAAGCAGAGTTGCTCTTTTGTTCCAGGTTACTCATGATGAAGTTAAGTGCTTTGAAACATGGTGTAGTTCAATCAAAGCCTGTAGTGTTTGGTTTTAGAAATTTACATAATAAATATTCAAACTATTAAAGAAGCGCCCATGGTTTTAAACTAAGTAGGCAGGTGTCTTAAGCTAAATAGGCAGAGTATCAGGTGTTGGGAATGAGAGAAATCAAAATGATTTCTAGAATGTGTCTTGACCAATACAGAAAATAGAAGTGCCAGGTGAGGTGATACCCACCTACAATCCTAGCATTGTGGGAGACAGGGCCAGGAGGATCACTTGAGCCCAGGAGTTCAAGGCTGCATTCAGCTCTGATCACACCACAGCTGGGATGATAGAGACCCTGTCTCAACAAGAAAATGATGGAGTAGAATTTGCTATGTGGTCTAAAAAGCAATTTTTGTCCTTTATGTGAAGATTAGTCATCCTGCTGTTTTTGAACCCTTAAATCCTTCGCTCCCTTCAGGTATAAACTAGCTGAAGAGCTAGACTAACCTGAAGAGCTAGTTCTGGCCACTTTTAATCTAAGCTTTCTCTCTTAGGCTTTTGCCAAGGTCTTCAACACAACCCCTGATGACTTGGACCTGCACGTGATCTATGATGTTTCTCACAACATTGCCAAAGTGGAGCAGCATGTGGTGGACGGGAAGGAGCGGACGCTGTTAGTGCACCGGAAGGGGTCCACCCGCGCCTTCCCTCCTCACCATCCCCTCATTGCTGTAGATTACCAAGTACGGAG
Organism: Otolemur garnettii; assembly: GCF_000181295.1. Taxonomy (NCBI): domain Eukaryota; kingdom Metazoa; phylum Chordata; class Mammalia; order Primates; family Galagidae; genus Otolemur; species Otolemur garnettii. The sequence goes on from NW_003852402.1 coordinate 14,358,878, forward strand.
CTCAGCATTTGTGGTTTTAAGTAGTACAGGCATGATCTAGATGGTTCTAAATGTGGGTTGCATTTAAACAGGAAAACAGCAATTGTGAAAATACTCTGTCACCCACTATATCAGTGATTCCTCATCTTCTCTGAAGCAGCGGCCCTCCCCATCTCGTGCTTGCAGTGTTGCCGTGCACTGTCTGAGTAGCACTGCATTACGTACATTTTACTTGGTTAAGATGAAGTCAGGTCTTTGAGCTATTGGAAAATAGAATAAGCTGTCTGTTTTATTCCTTCTTCCTTTGGGTCTGGCTCTAATAGAGCTAGAAAAACCCAGAGCCTGCTGATTTCCTTTTATAGATTAGGAAACTGAAGCCAAGAGAGGACAGATGCCTTGTGCAGGATAGTTCTAGTAACACTTCCCTACACTTTGGGATTTTGCTTTGCTCTTAAATTCAGTCTGTCTGCTGTGTATTCCCTGGTACTCAGATTTTTCACCCCCTTTCTCTTCCCTTCCATCTGAATTCCCAAAGAATCAAACTAACATCTTAATATAGTTGTAAGGGCAGTGTGTTTAGAGGTCTAGGTTTATCCTACAATGCAAGAAGAAATTTAAATTTCAGACAAAGAAAGTTTATGCTTTGCTAAATTTTAATTGTTTGATTTTTGTACGTCCTCAGCTCACTGGACAACCAGTACTCATTGGTGGCACCATGGGAACCTGTAGTTACGTTCTTACAGGCACTGAGCAGGGCATGACTGAGACCTTTGGAACAACCTGTCATGGAGCGGTAAGGAAAACAGAGACTTGCTAAGAAACACTTTCTTCGCTTTAGCTGTTGTTTTGTATTTTGCCTGATAAATGAACCTGATTGAGCATTACCAGAGTTGTGGTTTGGGTCTATTGTGCCTTCTACTTGAAATTATTTTCAGTAATTTACGCTGTTTGGTGGACTGGCTAAGGTCACCTACTGGTGTCTCCACCTTAGTGAGGTCATGGTAGGGTCAGGAACTGTTTCTAATCTCTGCAAGTTTAGAAAATCCAGACTGGAAAATTGTCACACGGGCCAAACTTACTGTAACTCATTTATAAGTAATGCAACAACTCGTGCAAATCTACACCACAGCTTATCTCAGTAAGTCACTGGGCCTGCTCTTTTGCATAGGATGCTCCTTCCTGTTGTGTACTGTCCACTTAATATTTGGGGGATATGCCTGTTGGAAATCAGAGCCCGTATGTAGTCTGCAGACCCATTTCAGCCATGACTTCTAATCTAAGCCAGGAATGAGTACAGTTTTTCTGTAAAGGACCAGACAGTAAATGTTTTAGGCTTTTGGGGCAATGTGGTATTTGTACCACCTATTCAGCTGTACCCCTTTTGGTGCAGAAGCAACCTTAGGTATTACATAAATGGTCGTTACTGTGTTCTAATAAAACTTTATTTTAAAAAGCAGTTGATGAGCTAGATGTGACCCACAAACTGTAGCTTGCTAGCCCTTATTCTAAACCATCAAGAGTGCTTGGCCATTGTTAGTATAGGAAATAGCAACTATCTACAATACCTTCTCATAGGACAGACCCTCACAAATATACTTTAACCCTACTTTTTTCTTTGACTATTTCTTATTTCTAGCTGCCTCCCAGCTCCTAAAATTAGGAGTTAAAATTAACCCAGTGATTCTCAGCCAAGGTGAACTCCCTATTCCCACAAGGACATTGGCAGTACCTAGAAGCATTTTGATTGTCACAGGGAATTGCTGTTGGCCTCTCATGGGTAGCAGCCAGGGCTGCCACTAAACACCCTACAGTACACAAGTCCCCACCACAAAGAATTGTCTGGTCAAGCAGGTGTCTAAAGCTATGGCCCATGGGCACATTTGGCCTGCTGAGGACATTTATCCAGCCAGCTGGGTATTTTTGCCTCTGGTGCCTGTCCTGCTTAGCAGCCGACTTGTCCCGGGGCCCACAATCTGGCCCTCCAACGGTCTGAGGGACAGTGAACTGGCCTCCTGTTTAAAAAGTTTGAGGACCCCTGGATCAATGTCAGTAGTTCTGAGGTTAATATGCCATCTTAAATCACAAAGAGCGCGGAGCATTTGTGGTGACAGACATACCATTTAAAATTAAAAACTCACATATTTGTATTGTGTGATTAGAAATATACAAAACTAAATCTTTAAATAGAAAATGCCTTGTGTAGGTAGAAATTTATTTTCCAAAAGGATATGATGATGCTTATGACAAAAGGCATGTAATAGATTTGATAAAGTAGGAAAAGATGATTTTATAAACTTCCTTTAGTCCTTAAAAAAGTATTAAGGAGAGGACATCTAATCCTAAGGGCCTAAATAATTACCATAATCAAACATAAAATTTACTCAGAATTTATAAAGTGCTTTCTTTGTTCCTTCCCATTCTAGGGCCGTGCATTGTCCCGGGCAAAATCTCGACGTAATTTAGATTTCCAGGATGTCTTAGACAAATTGGCAGATATGGGAATCTCAATCCGTGTTGCCTCACCCAAACTGGTTATGGAAGAAGTAAGTGAAATAAATATTCAGCATGTTCACATTTATGATGTGTGCCAGTGCAGAGATAGCACATTTTTTATTACTAACCGAAATTGTTTGGTTTCTTTTTTTATGACTTCAGTTTCTGTTTGTGTTTCTTGGTTTAACTTATTTAGGTTTTAATTGTCTTCTCTTTTGTTTGGAATTCATAAAAGTTATTTTTAAAGGCCAGGCGCAGTGGCTCATGCCTGTAATGCTAGCACTCTGGGAAGCCAAGGTAGTGGATTGCCTGAGCTCAGGAGTTAGAGACCATCCTGAGCAAGTGTGAGACCTGGTCCTACAAAGATCCACGCATTGAGGCAGGTGCCAGTAGTCTCAGCTACTGGGGAGGCTGAGGCAAGAGGATTGCCTGAGCCCAAGAGTTTGAGGTTGCTGTGAGCTATGATGCCACGCACTCAACCCCAGGGCAACTGAGTGAGACTCTGTCTCAATTCTTTTTAGGCTGGTCTGAAGGCTAAGGGCAGTGACCATCTCAATTGAGGGTTCAGTTAGTCACAGAGTGACTTTCTTTCTTTTTTTTTTTTTTTTTTTGAGACAGTCTTACTGTGTTGCCCTGGTTAGAGTGCTGTGGCATCACAGCTCACAGCATCCTCAAACTCTTGGGCTTAAGCAATTCTCTTGCTTCAGCATCCCAAGTAGCAGGGAGTACAGGTGCCCACCACAACACCTGACTATTTTTCTGTTGTAGTTGTCATTGTTGTTTAGCTGGCCCAGGCTGGGTTCGAATCCACCACCATTGGTGTATGGCCAGCACCATAACCACTGTGCTACGGGCGCTGAGGCACAGAGTGACTTTCATGTCACACTCTTCCCCTCGCTCACTTGCACTTGACTAGTCTTAAGGAAACACAATGATTTTTATGTTATTGTGTCCTCTCTTTCTACAGATTAAGCTTTAAAAATAATTTGAGCTGACTCATCTTAACCTTTTGCACAGTTGTACATTTATGTTTCAGCATGAAAGCAAATTTGAAAAAGGAAGGAGGAAATGTTTTTAAAAAACACTTTTATTTGATTCACAGGAGAGCAAAGGTTTTGTTTAAATTATCACATTACCTGTATATGTGTATACATATGAACATTTTTAAGGTAGAAGTAGCTTAAGTTCTTTCTTAAAAATTTAAGAGAGAAGACTGGAAGCTATTATCTTAAGTGAAACAAATCAGACACAAACAAACACTGTGTGATCCCACTTACCAGTGGGAGCTAAATAACATAGACACATGAAAGCAGAGTGTGGCACGATGGGCAGTAAGGACTTGGGGGAGTGAGGGGTGGGAGGATGGATCATAGGAATTTAGCACATTATTAGACAATTGTTCGTGTGACTTTTTAAAATCATTACTGTATATCCTATCTGTTGAGTGCTTAGTTTCTGCCTACAGTAGATATTTGAGTAGCTTCCCAATTTTTACTACTATAAAGTAAGTTGTAATGAGTATTTTGAAGAAGGTTTTTTCCCACCTGTTTTAATCACTGGAATTAAGTCTCACAGTACATTTACTGAGTCAGAGTATGAAAAAGTTATTTTTTTAATAAGTATTAAATGCTCCCCTTATTTTAAGAATAACATACGTTTAATTTAAAAGATTTGGGAAATACAAAGAAGAAAACAGAAAACATCTAGAATTCAGCCAACCAGGGATAACAGCTGTTAACAATTGGTTTTTCTGTCTGAGGTTTTTTTGGTTGGTTTTTTTTTCCCCTCACTTTGCAACACATGATGTTTTCATTCACTCATTTAAAATTCTGCTATAGCTAGCTCCTTCTCTATATGGCAGAGACACTATAGGGAACATAACATAAATCCCTTCCTCGTGGCACTTACCAAATAGTAAAATGGATTAACGAGTTCATGACCAGGTAAGTGTGTCGAGTAAACACAAAGCAGGGAAAGGGGCTGAGGAAAAGTAGGGAGGAGTCAGATTTAAATAGGGTGGTCAGGGAAGACTTCAGCAAGGTGATTAGCATTAAAAAACCGGAAAGGATGGAGGGGACAGGCCGTGTGGGATCTGGAAGTGTGCTTTCCAGGCAGAGAGAATAGCAGGTCAGGACCCCTGAGCCAGGTGTGCAGGAACCTTGGAGAAACAATAAGGAGTCTAGGAGTGACAGGAGCAAACAAGAGGGACAGTGGGCAGGGGGAGATGGGCGGCCAGACTGTGTGGGACTTTCACTTTTACTCTGATTAACATGGAAAGACATTGGAGTATTTTGAGCAGAAGAATGACATGATCTGACTGGTGTGTTTGCATGCTGATGAGAAGAATCTAAAGCAGGAATTCATGATGCAGGAAAGGGGGGTGGAATTATTGCAGAAGTGGCTTTGAGTAGAGGAGGGGATCTGGTATACCGGTGGATGGGGTTGGTCATTACTAAGAACGCAGATAATTCACCCTTAATAAAAAGACAGAGGGTGTGGATGCAGGTAGGTGGCAAGGATAATTAAGAGTTCATGAAAATTCTATCCTGGCTGCTTTTCTTTTTTTTAAGTGTAATAGGAAATAGGGCAGCAACTGTGAATGTGGATAGAGGGGAAGGTATGAAATAGTCCTAACTTTAGGAGAGAGAGTAATTGGCCCAGTGCAATTTTGGATGATTGCCAGGCAGCACTAAAAGACCTGTTTAGGCTAAATCCGGTGGTTGGGTGTTTTTTAAACCATGTCCGGCTGTATAGGTGCAGGCATGAAATAGGTGCTGAGTTACCTTTGTTCAGGGTCACAAGTACAGCACAGTGAAAGAGAAGCAAGGTTATTGACGTGGTGCAGAGGGATCGTAGGTCCTGGACGGGATGGGATTGTTGGAGATAGAAGACAAGGGGGATTGAGCAGTTAACTTGGTCCATGATCACTGGTATGGAATGCTTGGAAGTGAGGTTATGGAGAGGTAGTGATCTTGGTAGTGATAAGCTCTGGGGTATGATGCTGGAGTGAAGCATTGGCATAAGCAGAGCCATACTCATGGGCAGAGCAGAAATCAGAGAAGAAGCCATAGTACTGAAAGGATCCTCTCCCTGGATCCTAATTAAACTATAGGTTCCTAATTAAACTATATAATTAGTTTAAATTATATAGAAAGGGAGAATGAGACTGAGCCAGGAGCTAAAATTCTTCAAGTAGTATTGGGCAGTAATTTAAACTTGATCAGATAAGCACAGGAGGTAGTAGAGTGTATAATACATATAATATAACTGTAAGATTCACAACTGGGATACTCAGGGAGAAAGGAAGGAGAAGGGAAACAACCATCACAGCCAGGACAATGCCTGTCCCAGCTGGGGCCAGTGGCATGACCTGGTTTAGGAAGGAAGACAACTAACACGTCTGAAAGTTGCAGGCGAAGATAATATCCTCAGGGGAGATCCATGATTTGGTGATAACAAGTAAGTGGAGAGAGTGTTCAAAGAAGGAAAGGAAGGGAGATTTTATCCCTTCCTCTGGAAGGTGTTCAGAGGCCACAGTGGGAAAGTTTCAGAAACTGAGGCTACAGGAGATGGGGAGAAGAGGGTATGTACACAGCCCCGTGGGAGCCAGCCTGGGGGGCCTTCTTGTGTCAACATGTGTAGGGGTGAAGAGGGTGTGTGATGAGATTGGTTCTAATGGTGGCAGTGAGTAGGGGTGGGAGGGAAGGGTGAGGGTCTTTCTAGCAACTCACAGACAAATTTTGTGAGCCTAGGTACACATACATACCCCCCCATACACGTACACACACATATATAGAAACGTAATAATTTTTCCTTATTATAACAATAATACATGTTCACTCCAGAAATTCTGACAACCATAGAAATATATAAAGAAGGTTAACACTGCCAGGAACTCCCATCCAGAGATAATCACCACTAACGTGATGGTTTGGCGCATTTCATTATATTTACCACTTTTCTTAATTATGCAAGTAATAAATATTCTTTGGAGAAGTTGTGAGAAATACAGAAAGAGTATAAAAAAGATGGAAGTGTTTATCTCACTGGCCTTTACCAAAATTGAGCTTACATATTTTTCTAAAATTTTACTAATTCAATAGACAAAAAGTCCCTCCGTATTATTTTAGTGCACATTTCTTCAATTACAGGTGAAATTTAGTGCTTTGAAAAATTGCATTTTCATTATGTTGTTCAATTTCTCTCCTGCAGGCTCCTGAGTCCTATAAGAACGTGACAGATGTGGTGAACACCTGCCATGACGCTGGGATCAGCAAGAAAGCCATTAAACTGAGACCAGTCGCGGTTATCAAAGGGTAGGACTTGGAACCACAGGGCTGCCGGACCCCCACTAACACTCTCTGAAGTGAAAGTGAACAGAAATGCTCTTCAGACATCAGACTCCAGAACTGACAGGTTCCAAAGGGCACAGCTGAAACTGCTCCCGCCAAGATGGCTGACAGGGAGGCTGCTGCTTTGCGGAGCCAGTGTTTTAAAATCACTTTTGGGAGGAGACACATTGTCCCCATTTGGAAAGGGAAAAATGTGCCTCCTCCATTGTCCCCAGATTTTGAGAAAAATCTATTAGAAGGTGGGTAGGGGTCAAGAAACTGCCTTACTCCATCATACACACGTTTAGCCATCAAAATGATCTTCTTTACACCAATCTGTTTACATCCCAAGAAGTGTCACGAAGAATATTCTATTAAGTAATTTGAGGGGGGATGTTTCCCTTCTTCCCTTGATTTGTCAAATTTGTCCAGCCCCCCATCCATCTAGCCACCCCCTCTATACTGAACAGAACCCTAAATACCCTTCTTCCTTAGAGCACACTCCAGGGATTGTGATCAAGATACTAGGTGAATGGATAGTGAGCTGTGTTGAGGAAGGAGTGCGTGAGCAGGTAGAAGGAAAGGGGGACCCAAAAGAAACATTTTCATGCCCGAGCTACCTTTCTCATGCTAAATACAAGGCGGAGTTTTAACTGACCTGCAACGTGACATCACTAGTATCTGTCATTATTCAGGACTATCCTGGTAAAATATTTTTGAGTAATGCCTTGCACAGCAGCAGCAAAGAACCCTCACAGAAGACTGAATATCTTTACATCTATGGTTGAATTATTATAAAACCACAGCTGTGACAGATAACAGTTGCTCTGTGTTGATAGATTTGACTAGTCTTGTGCCACTTAATCAGATGTCATAGTATATACGATGACACCACAAAGTTGTTAAAGGACTGTAGTTGAAGGTTATGAAGGCCTCTGTTGAATCTGAACAGCCAGTAAAATAGAGAATTTAATAAAGTTGTAATATGTTGCTTACATTTTGTGCTTAATGTTTTATAGCTTAGGAAAATTTAGTACTTGTATTTAATTTACTTTGGACCACATGGCTTTTGTCCAGGTTCCCTTTGAGACTCACCCAAAGAAATATTCCTTCCTAAATGTATCCCTCAGTTTATAATAAAACCCCAGTTGGAGTAGCATGTAGATCAGTGATTCTCAACCTGGGTCATGACCTGCAGGAATTGTATCAAAGGGCAAGGCATTAGGAAGGTTGAGAACCACTGGCCTAGATCCTGTTGTTTGGAAGGGTGGAGAAAAATTGGCTTCCTCTGAAAACCGTATAAGACATGAAATAGGGGTAACATTTCTTTACTCGTACTCAGAAACTTTAATTTTTTGATGGCAGAGTTTGCAAGTAATCAATAAGTTATAATCTTAATGTGATAATTGTGGATCACATATGCCTCAGACTGGCCCAGCCACTGTCACACACAGATGACTAAACATGTCGATCTCCCAGTGAGCACACAAAGATGAGAAACAGGCTCCTGGCAGGACACTGGATTCTGTAGAGGTGCGACCGCATTCGAGTGCCTGGGTAGACTCACTGTGACTGGGCTTGCCTGGTGATATGTCACTTCACACAAATTCAGAGCAAGGTCTCATCCTAAAACCAGCCGATGTCAGGAAATGACATCTTTAATACTAAGTTGAGTTTTATCAGATGAGTAACTTCCAAAGGTAAGAAGGAAGAAAAGAGAATAGTGGTTTATGCAAGGAAGTTTTCTGCTTTCATAAACTTTTCCTATATTTAGCATTCTCTAGCAAACTGGGCCCTAACCATAACCATAGAAAGTAAGCCTTCCAAACCACAGGAGAATCCATAAGAAAAAAAAGAAAGTAATGGTAAATATGCATATAACAAGTTCAAAAAGGATACATTGTTTTCCTTTCTCTAAAGATGTTATTTTCCTGTTTGAGGGAAAAGCCCCTTAAAAATAAATCTTCAAATGAAGCTGAAGTAACCAGCTATTTTTGTGCCTGAGTAGAACAAAGAACCCATCCCTGCACACATGGGAGCAGCCAGGGACACCCTTTGAGGGAGCACATTTTATTATAAACTGAAGGATGAGCCTGATTGCTGGGCAAGTCTTGGTCCTTTTTGAAAGGCCCCGAAGTCAATCAGTTCATAATTAATACTCCCCAAAGAACTGACATTTCGCATACTGATGATGTATTATCCCATTCCTGTAGCCACCATATGGTTGGGAAAACCAGTTCATAACTATAAACAACATATGGACACTTGGTAATTTTCTGACTATTTTGGAGCAGCAAAGAAATAAATAAACATTGAATAAAATCTAGCAGATTTTAAGATGTTCCCATTTTGATCTTCAGATTATTCTTCATACAACCTTTGAAAACAAACGATAGATGTATTCTTTTATCTTGTGTGTGTGTGACTGCATTTTATCCTCATGTTCATTATAAGGTTTTTTCCTATCTGTGAAAAATTCCTGGTAAGCATCACCTCTATTGCTGAAGCATTCTCTTTTATACTCTGTGTGATTCCAACCCACAACTTACACAGCTCATTCTGTCCTTTTATAAATCTTACTCTTTGTATATCTGCTCCAGTGCCTGACTACATGGGATTTTCATGTTGTCCCAAGAACATGAAAGATTTTTGTCCACTGCGATTGGTAATGTGTGAAAATGCTATTATCAGTCAGCCTCCTTGGGATATGCCAAGTCTCTTTGATAAATTCCAATCTTTAAAAGTTTCTGCTCTAAGTGGGACTTGGTGGCTCACACCTGGAATCCTAGCACTCTAGGAGGCTGAGGCGGGTGCATTGCTTGAGCTCACGGGTTCAAGACCAGCCTGCGCAAAAACGAGACCCTTTCTCTACTAAAAATGCAAAAAACTGAGGCAAGAGGATTGCTTGAGCCCAAGAGTTGGAGGTTGCTGTGAGCTATGATGACGCCGTGGCACTCTACCCAGGGCAACAGATTGAGACTCTGTCTCAAAAAAAAAAAAAAAACTCAAAAATAAATAAACATAAAAGTTTTGCTCTAAAGGATCAGCAATCCAAGAAGATAATGTGATAAGGGGGCGTGTCACAGGGAAGTGAGTAGTGATTCAAGTTTAGACAGTAAGTGAACTAGCAGAATGCCAGGTGTATTGCAAGTATTTAACACATTAAAAACCACTATTCATGCTTTTCAGTTTATCAGATGTCTTTACAAATGCTTTAGGTTCTTAATGAATGAGGGAGGGAGGGTTATATAAGCCGTTCATTCACTGGAGTTTAAGGAAACTGGAAAAGTAGGTATTATCCCTCCTTACAGATTAAAACACAGCCTGGAAAAGATCCAGCAACTTGCCTAAGAGTACCATTGACCCCACTCACATCTGTCTAGCCTACATCTGTACATCCCCAACTAGAAATTCCATAAGTGTCTCAAAAGCAACATGTTAACTCTCCATTTTTCCTCCTTTAAAATCTCAGTAAGCTCCCACCTAACAGGTGCACGTAGGGGCATATGGCACACCTCCTAGGGGAAGGACTCACCTCGTTTGTTAGCTAACAAACAAAACACAACATAATCTTAGGTACCCTTTTATTAATCCAGATAAAGAAAAAAACGTGTTCCCAATCTTAGGGAAGGTAATAGACTACCCTCCCATCCCCTAAACCAGAAATTCATAAATTAGTGTCATCTCGTGAGTCCTGCCTCGTCCCTACCCTCTAAGGCTAGTCAATTCTAACTCCTAGGTATCTAAATCCTTTCCCTCTGCATCCTCAGGGCCCACCACTGTCCAGATCCTTACCTGCCATCTGTCAGGCTGTGGCAGCTGTCTTCTGAGCTGGTAGCCTGACCCACATAAACCCTTTTTTCTCCTGGTAGCTGAACTCATGTGTCTTAGAGAGCCATCCACCTTTATTCTTAGTTCTTGTGGTTTGAGAGGACTGACTTCACCTCTAGACTCAGACCTGGATACTCAGAGCATCACTTCTTCCAGTTCCTGGTTGAGGAACTGGCACACGATCCAGTTAGAATAAAAGCTAGCTAATTCTAGTCATTCTGTATTACTCAAGAGCAAGGTGTTGCTAAGAGGATAGGACGGAGGCCTGAACCTGTTGACAGCCATCTGGCCTCACAAGCAAACTTGCTTGAGAACATGAAGGAAAGCAGAGGTAGAGCTGAGGGGTAGAAAAGGCAGGAGATTTGGACTCCCAGACTCATCCGTGGTTGGTTCAGTGATAAGATGCTAAAAGTAATGAGAGAAAGGAATTGCTGGTGAGTCTATGCTTTTGCACCAGAGTTAGTGAAAGGATAGTTCCTTTCTCAAAAATAAGGATGTACTGAGGAATATTGATTTCAAAAGGTCATGAGTTGTAGCTAGACATTGAATTCTCGGTGCTACAAGATATTTGGGCTGCAATGAAATTGCATTACAGGCACTGTGAAGGGAGGTTCTAAAAGGAACATGAGGTGTCAAAGCCAGTGAGATTCGCAGCAGAACAATATAAAGAAAAGAGGCTACAAATGCAGCTTAGGATAGAGCTCTCCTTACAGAGTGGGGGAGAAAGATGCCAAAATAATGACACAGTAGCAAGCAGGACTATTGTGTCCTCACTTAGGCTTGTCTTTCTGTGTACCAGGCACTGGTCTAAGCCTTTTACACAGTGAGTCACTTTATCCTCAGAACTATCCCAGGAAGTAGATGTAATTCCCATCTTGCATACTACCATCTTCATTTTACACCTGCTCACCCCGAAAGAACAAATGTTTCCTGCCAGATTTCTGGAAGAACATGAATTGAAAAGACCCTCAAAGTAAGGGTCATGTAATTTTCAGATGATTCATGCTCTAAACCAAAATTTCATGTCAGTACAAACTCAGTGAAAAGTCTACAGAAAGCTCAACTTGCTGAGTGCAGGTTCAACTAAATGTTCTTTGAGATATTTGTATTTATTTACTAAATCCCTAAATGAAAAGAGTTAGCAACTAAACTTGGCAACTGAACTTGCCTTTTGGGTTTGCCAGTATGGCCAGTAGTATCCTCAGCATTGGAAAGGGAAATCACCCAGAGGGTGTGCAGTGTTCTCAGGAGTCTGTTCGTTCTGCAAGAATGTCCCTTAGCTATATGTGCCTATAGCTCTTGGGAGCCCAGCTCGATCAGTCTGAGTAAGACAGACCACTCCTACACCCAGACCCATCACCGGGCCTCTCAGCACCCCTGGCCCACATGAAACTGAAAGATCACTGTGCAACCTTCTGTTTATTAGGTACATACACCTTGAGCAGACCTTGTACTTTTCTTTTGGGTTGAACCCCGCCTTCCAAAGAGGCTTTATGCAATGGTGGCAGTGGCCCATGTGACAGCTCCCTATTTTATAGGTGTGCAAATAGGCAAGATGTGACCACCAGGGAAAACACCAGATTTAGAACATCTGACACCACCCATCATGCTACCATTCTTGGATCCACCATTTCCATTTCTTTAAAACAACAGTAACAACAACACATAACATTTCTTGAGCACATAGGTGGTAGACACTTTATAAACTATCTCATTAACCCATCACAGCCACTCTTTAAGGTAGACAGTATTCCTAGTTCATAGATGAGAAAGCTGGCTCAGAGAGGCAAAGTAACTACTCCAGGTCACACAAATAAGTTGCTGAGTCAGGATTTGAACTCAAGAATGTTCAGACATTCATAATTTGCTCGGTACACTATTCTACTTCCTCAACATGCCTACACTCAGCATCCTTCATCATGTTTTTCCCCTTTCAACCTGATCCCATTTACTAAAGCAACAGCATGGTCCACCCTGATGGAGAGAGGAGGCTGGGTATAGTGCTCATGCCTGTAAGCTTAGCACTTTGGGGAGCCTGAGGCAAGAGGATGCTTGAGGCCAAGAGCTGGAGGTTGTGTGAGCTATGATTGTACCACTGTACTCCAACCTGGGTGACAGGGTGAGACCCTATCTCTTTAAAAAAAAAAAAAATGGAAAACAACAACAAAACCAAACATACAAGGAAACAGGAAAGTTAAGTCATTTTTCCAAAGTGTTCTGGATCTAGCCGTAAAGTTTTTGAGAAGTAAATAAAATTGCATCTTTCTAACATCTATTATCAAATGTTTCAAAGACACAGCCAAGGGTGGGTACTCCTTTTGAGGTATCCCTGGAAGAAATAATATTTTCTCCTGGGAGCATCTCACAGTCACACTCAGATTAGCTCTATTAGTACTATGAGAAGGGAAGGACTAAGCTCTTCCTTATCCAGAACATGAAGGCTGAGTGAAAGAACAGTCTAGATAACTCAATCTGATCTCTGAAACATCTCTCACACTGATCATAACTCAAATTACCAAAGTAATAGATTCTATTATTGTTCACATATATTCAGTGTCTCTTCCTGCATGAGACTCTGTCCCCACCTCAAGCATGGCCATACGATTGGCCTTGGCCAATGACATGTGAGTGACAGTGACATGTGTCACAGCAGAACCTTTAACAGCCAACGTATGTCCTGTTCCTCTGTCTCCGGAGCCACAGAAGCCCAGGCAGACGTAGAGCCTCAAGCTGTCAGGGTCCCTGAGTGACCACAATGAGCAAAGCCTCCCACCACTGGACAGTTGTCAACAAACATGTATCTTAAATGAGAAGGAAAATGCTTCGGGTCATTGAGATTTGGGGCCTGCTTGTTACTGCAGCATTACTTAGCCTGTTCTGACAGATACAGTTTGCCTCTTACAAGGACTTGCCTCCTAAATAGCTGCCCTGAGGAGACATAGTCATGAGGGGTGTATCATTAAATTATATGTTTGTGAAACTTGCCACTAGGTGGTGTGTGCCAAGAGCAAGCATCAGCAGAGGGAGTTAGAGGACAGGTTTCAAGGACTCTATTCTCTTGAGACTGGAGTCCTCCACAGGAGAGACAAAGTAGTCTATGACGCTTGCGTTTTTGCTTGCTGTGATCACTGTTAGTACCATAGTTCATTCCCTTCTCTGTGCCTGTGTTTCTTTTTTGGGCGATAACGAAAACAATCCTTGACCTCTATCCTACTTCACCAAACTTACAGATCTTTGTGTAAGTAAAATGAGATTAAGTTACCAAGGGCATTCATTCATTCTAGGCCTCAAGGTTACAGTGGTGAGAATGAGAGTCTGCCCATATGGTGCTTTTAGTCTGCTGGAGGAGGCACAGATCAAGCAAATAACCACACAAATGGCTGTATGTGTTCCACACTACTGCGGAGAAGCATGAGCAAATACAAGATACTTAGCCTCCGGGCCTGGCCTAGGGCTGAGGCAGGGCTCCCTTGGGAAGCACATTGAAGCAGAGACCTGACAGATGAATTAGCAGGTTAGCCAGGTAAAGAGCGGCATGGGAAGAATCCTGGGCGGAGGAAACAGTATGTGCAAAGGCCATGAGACAGGAAGAGCACAGAGCACTGGGGAAACCGACAGGTGGCCATTGGAGCCAGAGCTCAGGGTGGGACAGTGAGGCACAACCATGGAGGTACAGGGCCTGTAGGCCAGGTTAAGACCTTTGCTTCTACCCTAAAGCAGAACCTTTGAGAGAGTTTTAGCTAGAGAGAGACATAAGTTTATTTTCAGGCTCGGCGCCTATAGCTCAACCGGCTAAGGTGCCAGCCACGTACACCTAAGGTGGCGGGTTCGAATCCCCAGCCCGGACCCGCCAAACAACAATGACGGCTGCAACCAAAAAATAGCCGGGCGTTGTGGCGGGCGCCTGTGGTCCCAGCTACGTGGGAGGCAGAGGCAGGAGACTCGCTTGAGCCCAGGAGTTGGAGGTGTAATGCCACGGCACTCTACCCAGGGGGACAGCTTGAGGCTCTGTCTCAAAAAAAAAAGTTTATTTTCAAAGGGCAGGTGCAAGTCTCTTAGTGAGTTTGAGAATTGGGTATGCCGTAGGCACCCAATAAGAACATGCTGAATGAATGGAGAAGAAAGGGGCAGATGGGAGCATGAAGATGCATGTGGAAAGGCTCCTGGTGAGCTTCCTCGTGGGGAAATGGTCAGGCCCACTTCCCTTACACACTGTGCCCTAGGGCTGCTGTCTCACTTTTAACAACAACTCATCTTGGCTAAATACAGTTCATGCCACATAAATCACCAGGGCCCCAGGATTACTGCTCTTCCTACTTGAATCTTAGTATATTGCCTGCTATCATTCTCCCCTCTCTCTCCCTTCTCTCCTGCACACATGGGGGCATTCCAGAACCAAAGAGCATTCTGGAGAAGATTTAGATGGATGGGCCCTTGTATTTCTGCCCCATTTTATTCCTCTTGTCTCCTCTTCTGCCCTCCATAACCCATGGCTTGTCCACTGCCAGACCAGTAGTTTTCAAACTCGGCTAGTCATCAACATCACCCAGGGAGCTTGTAAAACTAAAAATCTTGAACCTCACTCCAGCCAGAACAGACTAAGAATGAGGCGCCATGGCTACCTTGTCTTTTCAACATCTTTTCTCTTTTTAAAACTTAGAGGACTTTGATTTCATTTGGAAAGTTTCTGGTCTTCCATACTTGCTCTTGATAATGAAAACCTTTACAGTGCAAAAGTAGCCATAGAAAAGTCACAAAGGAATTGGCACATCTGTGCTCCAATGAAATTTTATTTACAGAAACAGGCAGCGGGTCAAATCTGGCCCATGAGCCATACCTCGCCAACTTCTGAGCTATGAGGGCGCTGTGAGATATGACGCCACGGCACTCCACCCAGGGTGACAGAGTGAGACTCTGACTCAAAAAAAAAAAAAATTTGCCAGGTGTAGTGGCATGTGCCTATAGTCCAGCTACTCAGGAGGCTAAGGAGGGAGGATCACTTGAGCCCAGGAGTTTGAGATTTCTGTGAGCTATGATTATGCCACTGTTTTCCAGCCTGGGCAACAAGCAAGATGGAGGCCCGACACCTGTGGCTCAAGTGGCTAAGGTGCCAGCCACATACACCTAAGGTGGTGGGTTTGAATCCAGCCCACCCAGGGCCAAATAACAATGATGCTGCAACCAAAAAACAGCCGGGCATTGTGGCAGGCGCCTGTGGTCCCAGCTACTTGGGAGGCGGAGGCAGGAGACTCGCTTGAGCCCAGGAGTTGGAGGTTGCTGTGAGCTGGGATGCCACAGCACTCTACCCAGGGGGACAGCTTGAGGCTCTGCCTCAAAAAAAAAAAACAAGCAAGATGGTGTCTCTACAGAGAAAAAAAGAAGAAGAAGGAAAAAAAAGGAAATAGAAGTGAAAAGGAATTGAACTACAAAATTCCTCCCTTATTTTTCTTCTTAGCGATTATTACCACCTGAAACATTACATGTTTGTTAAGACTCTTCCTCTTCCTGGAGCTAAGCTTTATGTAGGCAATCAATATTTGCTTGATGAATGGATGGACAGAGGGACAGATGAATGGATGAAGAGCAAATGAATGCCATAGTAGACACTGAGCGCACAGGTTTTTCAACCACTCGTGGTTTTCTGCCACTTAACCTGTGCAATACATCACTTAATCCTCCTAAGCCTCAGTTTCCTCATCTTTAAAATGAAAGTGATATATAATTGACACCTTATAGGATGGTCATGAAGATCAGATAAGAAAAGCAAATAGAAGTACTAGCCTGCTTTACAACAGGCCTCAGGAAATGTTAGCTGGTGCAAGAAACTCGGTCTTTAGAGGTCTTTTAATAAGAGAGAGCATACAGGCTTCTGTCCTACAAGATTTAATCCTTATTTCTCTAAAACGCCTACAGGGTGGATCAGGTCATTTCCCAAGGTCCTTTCGAGTCCTGTGACTCTGAGATAGGATTCCTTCTTCAGAGACATTTTTCACTGTCAGAGAAATGAGAAATATCTTCAGGAGGGGCCCCCTCAAGGCCTGCTCCATAGGCAAAAACCAGTTTGGAGAGTTTTATCATCTGGACACACTTCCTTCTGCAGCATCCGTGGTTTCATTCTGGCCATGGTTAATGACAGTGAGTAACCCAACATGAAAGGACCGCTGACAGGTCTTCACCAAAGGACACAACTAAATAGCTATGAAAGGATTAAAAACCAATCTCACCACCCAGAGAGGCTTACGAGCAAAGCGCACACAACTCAGTGATAATAATCAAAGAGCTGGAAACAGCTCTATGGTTTCATGGTCCAATAAAGAAAATATAAAGCAACTTCAGGCCCTCTGCTCTCTCCCGGCAGCCTGTCTCCCTGACATGGAGATGAAAGAGTGGGTGATGGCTGACAGAGACGGGTCGAAAGAGCTTGCCTAGGGGTAGAGTCTGCCTGTAGAGTGATCACTCTGCAGAGGAATTTGCAGGTCAACATTGCTATCAAAAGTTTCCTAGGATGACAAATGGGATTGTTATCCATTTTTGGAGACAACAATGATAACTTTGAAAGCTTCGAAGAAAACCTTTGTCTGAACAGAAACAGTTCAGAAAGCCTTTGGCACACACCAGCCATCCGGAAACCTTTGTTGACTCAGTTACAGCCTGGAGATGCTGACACATCCTATAAATGCTTTCCCCAGCCTGATGTGACTTGGCTTTCAAATCAATCTAAGACTTTGTTACAGTCAGTTTGGGCCGCTATAACAAAGTATTGTAGACTGGATAACTTAAACAACCACTTATTGCTCACCATCCAAAATCAGGGTGCCAGCAAGGTCAGGTTCTGCTAAGGGCCCTCTTCCAGGTTGCAGGCTGCCATCTTCCCATTGTATCTTCACATGGGAGAAAGGGTGAATGAACTCTCTCTGGGGTCCGTTAATAAGGGCACTAATCTCATTCATAAGGGCTCCACCCTCTTGACCTAATCACTTCTCAGGAGTCCTATCACATTGGGGTTTAGAATCTCAATATATGAACTCAGGGGGAGGGGGACAAACATTCAATCCATTGCAAACTGAGAGCACCTGGAGTCAGGAGGACAGGAATTAACTGTAAAGGTCCAGGGCTGAAGGGGTGTTGTCCACAGACCAAAAGCTGCTCCATGAAAGGAGAAGACTCCATCTCTTCAAGATCTAGATGACTGAAGGGCAGCTCCATTCTACTCTCCTATGAAATCTTTTCCTTTTTGCTAGATTTTTTTTTTTTTTGGACCGGGGCTGGGTTTGAACCCGCCACCCTCGGTATGTGGGGCCGGTGCCCTACTCCTTGAGCCACAGGTGCTGCCCAGCTAGATTTTTTTTCTTCTCCCCTTGTCTCCAAAAATTCCATAAAGGAAAGAATATAAAGTCCTTGTTTATTTTTTCTTTCTTTCTCTCTATCCATAAATCTATTGCAATTACTCTCTACCTTGTTGATACTTTGTTGATGTTTTTCTACATGAGAAGTATATTTCTTTTACTCTAGAAGCCACAAACAAAAGGATGTTAATAAATTTTTGAGCACTTATTATCCACTGCCAGACCCTTGGGTAAAGTATGATCATCTATTATCTTTATTTCACATATTAAGCACCACAGAACTTTCTGGAGTTACTTATAACCATAAAGCTTTAAACTATAAAATAACCCAAATATCATTTAAAATTTTGTGTCATCAGAGAATGGTACTTTCTTTAACCAAGTTATTAAAAATTGTTAACTCAATGCTTTTGAAACTAGCCAGCACCTGTGAAACAAACAATGCAATCTCACTTTTCATACAACCCTCAGCTCGTTTTCATCTCCACTGTTCACAAATGGCCGACCTGGCTCCATTGTCTACAATGATTTAAACACCTACCTTAGTCTCAGACCTTCCAGCTCTCTGCCCTCCCAGTCTTTTAACCTCTCCAGTTCCTAGGACCTCCACCTCCACTTAAGCCATCAGACTCCTTGTCATCTATGGGGCCTTTGAACCAACTAGAACTATCTCACCTGTAAGACCTCCAGCTCACAAATGCCTTTGTTAGTTGATGCACCATCTTTTCCTCCATCTGGAAGCAGAAAGCGTCATCCCTGCTTGCTTTCTCTGTTCACCGTGAAGCACGCTGAAAGGGCGGTCTTCAAGTTTACCTCTATTTCTCATCCCATTTATTCTTCAATCTGCCGCGCCTTTTAAGCTTTTACAAAGGCCTCTAGTGATCTCTCCGTGCCTCCACACAATGGGTGCCCCTTATCCTTAAATCTGACACCTCATATGATTCACGGGATGCTTTCAACCACTCCCTCCTTCTTATAAAAGTATATCCTCATTTAATTGCCTTGATCTCATACTACCTTGGTTCTCCTTTCAGCCTCTCTGGCTTCTAGTTCTCTTCAAAGACATTTCTTCTGCCACACCTTCAATGCAGAATGTCCCACGGAGACTGCAACAACTCCCATTATTGCCAACGCCTCACCGATACGTGTAGGATTCTCACATCCACAGCTGTCCTTCACTTCTCTCCTGACCTTGACATCAGCATTTCCAGTTGCTTGTGGGGGAAGTAGTCTAACAGCATTTTACAGTCAGCATTTCCAAACCAAGACTTTCACCTTTTAAATCTGCTTATCTGTGTGTTCCCAATTTCAGTCGATGGGAATTAAAGTTATTTTTAGCTTCGCCCCCTTCCTCAGCACCCCCCTTCTTCCGAGTTGCCAGGATCTATCAGTTCCTCTCTGACATTGCCTGTCAGCCCGTCCGTCCCTTCCTTTCCATTCCCTCTGTCTCTGCCTCAGTTTAGACCCTCCCTTCACTTCCTCCTCCTTAATTATTGGAATACCCTGTTGGTCTGCTGCTTCCTCATCCACACCTTCTCTCCAAACCAGAAAGAAGGGCCGGGCATGGTGGCTCACACCTGTCAACCTAGCACTCTGGGACACCGGGGCAGACTTTCCAGCTCTGCCCTCCCCATCTCAGGAGTTTGAGACCAGCAAGATCCCATCTCTACTAAGAAATAGAAAAATTAGGTGAATGTGGTGGCAGGTTCCTATAGTCCCAGCTACTTGGGAGATGGAGGCAGCAGGATTGCTTGAGCCTAGGAGTTTGAGGTTGGGGTTGGGGTGACCTGGCCCTTTCGATGCCCCTAGAACCTTGTCTCAGCCTCATGTCCCATCTCCTATTACTCAGCCCCTCTGTACCCTCCAAACAACTGACTTCTTAGCACTTGGCTTCTCTTGTAACCTCTGCCTATAATTCTCATTCCACTTTCACCTGCCAATTGCTGTATCTCCAGAAGCCCTTCCTCCTGGTCCCCCTGGTCCTTGGCTCACTGGAAGCTGGACCAAATCCCTCCTTCCTCTAGACCCTCATAGCAGTTTTCTTTTTGGACCTCAGATACACATATACCATTTGTTGAGGTAAAGTGGATCTGTTTTCCCACCACTTTGTAAGATGCTTCAAATTCTATTCAACAAAAAATGATAAACCTTGCTTTTTTAAAAAATTAGGCATGGTAAGACATGAGGGACTCAGAAAGAAGAGTAGGCTGCAGCCCCAGGGCTGGATCATTCTAGTGGGAGAAGAGAAACAGAGGAGCGGAAAGCCACCGTGCTGCGTGGCAGGAAGTGGCCATCCCTGCTTCCATTTGTTCCCCCCCCCCCCCGAGGACTTTGCACATGTTGGATGATGGCACTTTAGAGCTGGAAGAGTTTAAAAAGATAACATAATCCAATCTCCACGTGTCCTAGCATAGGGAGCTGGGACCACAGAAGCTGGGGACTTGCCCCATCACCAAGTCAGTGGGTGGCAGAGGCGGACCAAGCCCTGGGGCCAGGGCCTGCCACACCCCAGCACAGCCCCCTGGCCTCTGCACACTTGGGGTGGAAGCAGGGTCACACAGCAATCACTCGGGATGGGGAGCCTCAGTGAGTATTCTAGAGGCAATAAAGCATAATCGAGAGATATGTCTGGGCTGAGTGACCAGAAAAACAGGGAACATGTTGAAGACCCTGTAAATGTTTCTTCTTTCTCTAATGCTTCGTTTCCACAAAACTCCCCTGCACGCCATTGCTTCCTCGAAACTCGGGGGGAATCCATTTTTGTTCTTTTGGAAAGCCAGATGTCTTATGGTTAATGAAATGATCGTTCACAGGAAAGAGGACATTTTAAAAAGTCCCACGCCTGGCTTGGTGCTCTTCCTGTAAGCCATCAGGAAGGTTCCAGAAGAACGCCAGATTTATTTCTTTTTTCTAAAAAAGTTGTAAGATTGACATAGATTTGTATTTTTCTTTCTTTCTTTTTTTTTTTTTGAGACAGAGCCTCAAGCTGAGCCCCTGGGTAGAGTGCCATGGCTTCACTGCTCACAGCAACCTCCAACTCCTGGGCTCAAGCGAGTCTCCTGCCTCAGCCTCCCAAGTAGCTGGGACCACAGGCGCCCGCCACAACGCCTGGCCATTTTTTGGCTGCAGCCATCATTGTTGTTCAGCAGGCCCAGGCTGGATCCGAACCCGCCACCTTAGGTGTATGTGGCTGGCGCCCTAGCCGCTTGAGCCACAGGCGCCGAGCTGATTTGTATTTTTCTAACAGGTTTTTCAAAATCATGGCCGTAGTAGGGCTTCACACCAAACCATATGAAGGTTTCCAGCCTCTTGGTTCATTAGCTTCTCCTCCAACTCAGCCAGGAAGATACAAGGGTGTTCCCTCATCTTTCCCCCTAATTAGTAAATAAACCTTACTTAGGCCTGCTTCATTGAAACCCACATTGAAACTCACATTTGGAATAACAACCTGTCTGGAGACAAACATGGACGCTTTGCAAGAGTTTTAAATCCTTTGTGAGGATTTCATTGAGTAACGGGTAGGACAAAATAGCTGGTACATCTTGCTAATTACAGCCAAAAGGCCCCAGCTTTTAAGAAAAGGGGAAGTTTGGTGTTGAATCATTGCACAAAATTTATCTGTGCAGCCCCAGACAATAGAATTTCATTATAAGTCATCATTGCAGATGTTAGTAATTATATATTTTAAACTGGCTTCAGCACTCAAGTGACGTCTCTTAGAACTTTACCATAGAAGGTAAAAGCGTGAGTTACTCCGTCCCTCTTCTGAAACACTGACGAAATGACACCAAGTCCACCTAGAGATTATTCTCAGCCAGGCTTTACTCTCCCTGCAACTGAGAAGTAGCATTTTCCCCAATTAATGATACTGTTACTAACTGATCATTGCTTTGCACCATCCACATTACCAAGGTCTTTCACTTGCAGTTCCATGAAATAGTCCTAGCAAGGAAACAGTTGCAGAGAAGTGCCATTTGCTCTGGTCACCCAGCCAGCAAAGGGCAGCAAGAGAGAGCGTGGTAAGGGAGACAGAAAGCCTGGACTTGGGGTCAGACAGACTCAGGACTGGATCTCAGCTCAGCTAATCCTTGCAACACTAAACTAGTCAAGGTATGTAACCTCTTTAAGCCTCATTTAAAACAAAAAAAAAAAACTACAAAATAAATGTACTACCCACCCCATACATTTGTGACAATGAGGACAACATGCAAAGAGCACACAACAAAATTCCTAGCATGTCAAAGACGCCCAGTGCACTGCAGCCTAGCTCAGTGGACACATCTGAGGGTGTAATAACATCCACTTCATGAGGCCACGTTAAAGAATACCCAGAAAGTGCTCTCCAGGGTTAATTCTCCTCGTCTGTTCCACTTCTCCTTCCCCTAACGCCCCTGAATCAAAGCTGCCTCCATGGAAAGGACAATTTAGCATATTAGAAAATAACTTTAGAGGAAGTTTATCATCACATATCAACAACATTTCACTTATCTACTGAATTCAAAGGTGTTTCTGAGGGAAACAAAATGACCCAAATTAAATATTTTAAAAAGATTTTGAACACAGGTAAGGCTACTCCATAATTTCAATGTACTGGCCTAGGAAGCCCTCAGAGTGATAACGTTGGAGACTATACCACTTGTCATGCATCATCCATCCCCCCTGTTCCACATCCCTTGTCCCATCCAGTTCAACCTTCAAAAGGCACTTTCAAGTATATTTCCTTTTTATTTTTAAAGTCACAGGGTCACTTTAACCAAAGGTTAGATGGAGTGAGAGCTACAAAAGGGAATGAATGCAAAGAAGAGAAAAGGAAGAAACGCAGAGAGGGAAAGTAAGGTTTCATACAGATCTGGGTTCTCTTCCAAAGAGATCATTAACTCTGAGATATTCCATCATCTGCTAAATGCTCTAAAGTTTCCAAGGGCCCCTTGTTGATATCACAGTATATATCATGCAGAATGACTTCTCTAGAACCATCTAGTGCTCAGTCAACAGTACCTGCTGGGAAATGCATTTTCAAGTGTCAGCTTAGAGTCACCTTCACCCAAAGTATGTTGTCAATTAAATTTTTTTTAATTTTTTTAAGTCAAATTTATAATACAATTCCCAAAGGATAGAATGCAAGAAGATACTTCTCTTAAGGACTGCGGTTTTCTTTGGGTTTCGTTTTTGTTTCTGATTTTGTTTAGAGGGGAGTGGTAAAGTTCTTCTTTGGTTAAGGTTTAATATTTATGTATATAATTCACTCACATTTACCACTGACTGTGGGCAGTTCCAATAGTTCACTCTTTGAGTTTTTAGAATAACTGCATTTAGAACGAGGTGCTCAGACTCTGGAACAGTTTGCATTTTGGAAGTTCAGGCAAAGAGTCTCCATAATAAGCACCTTTAAGTTGCAGACACATAAATCAATAAGGGGATGGGGGAACCCCTAAATGTCAAACTCTTCTCATTTCTTTTTCCTAAGACTTAGCTCTGGAGAAGAAATCTCATTAAAAATGCAAACCAGACCACCTTGGGAGAGCGCCCGAACACACACTGTGCAGGGGGCCGGGGCCCGCTAGCTGCCCCGCTCCTCGGGCTCGCTGCCGGGAGAAGGCTCCGAAGACGCTTTGGACTCGCCGTCGCTGTTGCAATCCGCCCTGCGCTGGGGGACAACGCCGGCCGGGCGCTCGGGGCACCGGGCATGGCGCTCCAGCAGCTCCTGGAGGTGCTTGATGTAGCCGATGGCAGCACGGAGCGTCTCCACTTTGCTGAGGCGCCTGTCGGCCAGCTCCCGGGGCAGGTGGTCCCGGAGGCGCGCGTACCCCTCGTTCACGCAGCGCACCCGCTGCCGCTCGCGCTCGTTGCGCTTGCGGAGGAAGGCAGGCTCGAAGGCGCCGTCCGGCGGTAGGGGCAAGTACTGCCGTCTCCGTGAGCAGCCCCGGTGCTCCCGCTCCCAGCACGTGGCACCCAAGCGCAAGGAGACCCTGAAGGGGTCCCTCGCCGGGAGTCGGGACAGCGTCCCCGCCATGCCCAGGGGCGCGGTGCGCAGCGGGTACGGCAAGGCCAGCAATCCCGCCGTTTTACGTTTTTCCATCATTCGCCAAAAAGCAAGCAAATCACCCAAGAGATTGATCTCTCAGCAGAAGATAAAAGACGTAAAATCTTCAAAATGGAGATGCTGGTCCATCCAGACTGCCTGGCACAGCGGGTCTGTCTTTAGAGAAGTGTGGGGGCCCAGAAACCAGGTTCCAGGACAGGCGTCAAGGAAGCTTTACATGATTCCCCTAGTTCATTACACTCCCTGATCTTTTTATAAAGATCCAGACAGAGGTAATAGGCAAAGACTTAGGACCCCTGTAATCCACGCTTCAAGCCCTGCCTTCCCCTCTGATCTTCTTATTTCAATAGGTAACAAAAGGAGTTCCTCCACTTGGTCCTCTAGCCTGGAAACGTGAGCGCACACCAAACACAGCGTAATCTTCCAAAGCCACCAAAGCTTTTCAGTTCCTGTAATCCACCGCTCCGGGTCTTCAAGAGATGAGTCGTTAGCAAAGAGCCCAAGAATCTCCAAGATTTGCGAAGGGCTCCTCCCAGGAACCCGCAGATCTTCTGGCGGCGGAGCGAAAGTTTACCAGAGGCTTTCTCCTTGAAAATCAAAACTTGGCTGCCCTTTGTGGTTTCCGGCGTCCAGGTCTAATGGAAGGAGCTTTTAGAGTGTTTGCAAACGTAACACTTGCTCTTTCATTTCTGGGGAGGTGGCGGGACGCCCTCATCAAAGGGAAGACTGCTCTCTTGTGGTTATAAGATGTGTCCAGGGAAGGAGGACCCTGAGGGTGAGGGGCGTGAGGTTTTCTTCTCTAGAACCAATAGTTCAAAAACGCAATTAGACGGTATTTTAAGGGAACACGACAAAATATATACTTTAGCAACGAGTATAAAGACCCGCATATTATTTGCCAACTTGATGTTTAGCGCGGGGACGTTTTATGTACATATGCTACTTTTAAAGAGCACTTCAAAAGGCACAGCAATAACAACCATTTTCAGCCGGTTATTCCTCGCAGTGCTTACTGTAAACACAGCCTAAATACTGCTTCCCAACCTCTTTTAATCCCACCCAGGATATAAGGACATCATCTCTCCATAGTGCAAAGAGTATTTTTCCTTTGGATTCTTCTCCTTCTTCTTCTTCTTTTTTTTTTAATGCAATTTACTTTCTCCCTGGAGGGCAAGAAAGCAACATTTGAAAGGGGTAGAGCCCCAATTCCCAGGAGAAAGGATGATGGCTTTGAAGACTTGTCTTTTTAACACACAACCAAAAAAAAAAAAAAAAGAATAATTAAATCCACCCGTGTTGGTAAAGGGCTTTGAAGATGAAAGTGTCATTAAAATCCCACTGTACCGGTTAAAGTCAAAGAATGTGTTATCACACTGAAAATCAGATTTCCTCTTCTGCAAACCAGCACATTAAAGGCATCTTCTACTTTAAAAGTCCAACTTAAAAACAAGAGAAGCAACCTCCCCACCCCCTGCACTTATGATCAGACCTTCTGCCTATCCGTAAGGAGTCGAGGTGTCGTCCTAACATGTTTTTTTTTTCCCCCTCCTGTTTACTCTAAAGGATCTGCCCGAAGGAACTGAGAAAACAGGCAAATAAAACAAAAATAATTATTCCTTTCAGGCATAAGTTCGTCACATTTTAAAAGGTGCAGCTCCCTAGGAGGCTTGCACTGGCTAACAACCTAATATGTCATGGTGATTTCTCAGCATACTTAAGGAAGCCCCTTCTGCTAGGAGGGGAGCCCATTGAGAGGCTGGTAGACCTCAAGGTGCTTTTTGGCCATGTCAAAGACTTTGATCTTTATTCTTAGAGTGACAGGAAGGTAATGAGGTATTCTGAGCAGGGAAGTGACATAATAAGATCTGTGGTTCAAAAAAGATCACTCTATCTGCAGAGGGGAGAATGTGTTAGCAGCAAAATGGTGGACACTCAAAATAGCATTTTTCATTCTCAGATGGGCAAAAATTAGAAAAGGTTGCTAACATCCGGGGCAGGCCGGGATTTGAGGAAGGGGTAGAAACAGAAAGTGCTGCAGGCTTCTGGGAAAGAGACTATTAAACTAATAAAGCACTCATAACATACCCTTTAACCCTGCAATTTTTTTTCCTACAAGAATCCATGTCCCAGCACGGGTTTATATATGTACAATCATATTTATTGCAGCATTTATCATGATTAAAAAAAGAACATAAGGACACAGTCTCACTGTTCATCAATAGGGAAAGGGTTGATGCTTTAGAATATTACACTCGTATTAAAAATAACAAGTAAGATGTCTATGCAGGAGCTGCAGAGTTATCTAGAGTGTGTTAAGTGAAAAAATAACAAATTGCATGAACATGAAACAAACAATTCCACATGGTGTATATGTCTTTTTTTTTTTTTTTTGGCGGGGGCTGGGTTTGAACCCACCACCTCTGGCATATGGGGCCGGTGCCCTACTCCTTTGAGCCTCAGGCACCACCTGTATGTCTTCTTTATATGTGTTTGTGTGAGTATAGTGAAGGAGACACACACCAAACTTTTTTTTGGGGGGGGATCATTGGTTGCCTTAAAAAGGATGGTCTTGACATGGGAGGGATGTTTATTTTTTCTTTATCTCTTTTTGGCTTCATTTATTACAAATAGTACATATGACTTTTGTATTTTTATAATTTAATGAAATTGGAAATTATAAGAAATAGTGTATAGAAAACTCAAATGGTACTTTGATGTGACTCACAGCAATTAGAACATTTTAAATTAAAGCTCTTGGACCAGGTTTTCTGGCTCCTTAAAAATTCTTTCTCTGAGGAATAAACATTTATAGGTCTTTCTCTGTCTGTCTGTCTCTCTCTCTCTCCCTCCTCCCAAATATCATAATCAAAAATGATCGGATCCTGTATAAGCAGTTTTTTGTAGGGTCCAAGTAATGTAATGATCTAATCGTATAGTCACAAAAAACTGAGTCTTTCCTAAAGCACAAAAGTATTGAGAATCGGTGGCTTGTCCAGTGAAAATAACCTGCCAAGAACCCTTAGGACTGAGTTTATGTAGTCCTTTTTGGATCCGCTCATAAGAGAGGGAATTAGAATTCCCTAACGGTCAGGTTCAGCAGATTTTAAGGTATCTCTAAGGATGAAAAAAATGTCCATCCCTGAAATTCACATCCCTCATCACCTGCCTGAAACGTGAGAGGTGAAAAAACTTAGATGGTCTCTTCTGATGAAATTTTTGATATTGTGTATACAGATGTGGGTTTCCTAGGCTCATGACTCAGAGGTGTACATACCCTTCTGGCCCCATACCTGCAGTTTGTGGCAGCTGCCACAAGGGGCACAGGGATACCTATAACTGTATTATGACCTCAAGCTTGCCATGAGATTTTTCATAGGTATAGCTAGCTAAATCTCAAATTGATTATCTAACGTGATTCTATTCAATTTGTCCTTGTCTATGTAGCTCAAGTATAAACTATCAACATCCACCTGGAGGTCTTTCTAGGCACAACTAAACCTTGAGTCTCAACAAAGACTACCATTGGTGCTCCCACCTAATGGGGACAATGTAAGGTATATGGCACACCTCCTGGGTGAGGGGCACAACTACAACAGGGACCTTACCTAAACAAACGAAAACACTGTAGCCTAATTTTTGGTACCCTCATAATAATTTGAAATAAAGGCCAGGCACGGTGGCTCATGTCTACAATCCTAGCACTCTGGGAGGCTGAGGCATGTGGATTGCTTGAGCCCAGGAGTTTGAGACCAGCCTGAGCAAGAGGAAGACCCTGTCTCTACTAAAAATAGACACATTAGCTGGGCATTGTGTTAGGCACCGGTATCTTCTTCC
This sequence comes from Otolemur garnettii, assembly GCF_000181295.1. Classification (NCBI taxonomy): domain Eukaryota; kingdom Metazoa; phylum Chordata; class Mammalia; order Primates; family Galagidae; genus Otolemur; species Otolemur garnettii. The sequence continues at coordinate 14,386,735 of NW_003852402.1, forward strand.
CATTTCAGAGAACATGATGCTTCAGGGTCCTAAGACTCTCTATCTTAAAGGGCAGCCCCTAGCTCAGCCACCTGCCCAGCAAGAAACTTCAGCCACCAGATGCTTCAAGGCAATATGTGAGAGATCTCAAAACAAATGGGGGTTAAAAGGGAGATTCCAGGAAGGAAGTACTGAAAGGAAAAGATAACAGCTATTACTAATACTCTTCACATGCAAACTGTGTGCTTGACAATCATGGGAAGGTAGGAACTGTTGTTATGGACTCCATTTTACAGACGGGAAAACAGAGGTACAGAGAGAAGTTCAAGCCACTTGACCAATATGGCTCAACCAGTAAGGTCCAAAGAAGAGAGAGAGCTAGAAGAGCTCTCACCACTCTGGAAAAACACAGCAGAAATGAATGAAAATAAGTATACAGTATACATGCATACCCCGAAGAACTGAAAACAGGTACTCAAGCAAGTACACATACAGCGTGTTCATAGCAGCACTATTCATAATAGCCAAAAAGTGGAAACAGCCCAGATGTTCACTGATGGAGGAATGGATAAATAAAGCATGCTATATCCATACTATGGACTATTACTCATCCATAAAGAGAAGTGAAGAACATGCTAGGATGGGGAGGAACCTATGCATCATGCTAAGTGAAAGAACTTAGATGCCAGGTGTCACCAAAGTCTTCTGTTATTAAAAAATACTAATACCTGTCCCCAAGGACAGTGAGCCAAACAGAGGTTCCAAGTGTTAAAGTAACTTTCCCCAAAGCCTACTACCTTAGTTAGTATCAGGACCAGGGTCCAGACCCAGGTCTCTCAGACTGTTTGACACTGCACAATACTCACCGCTCTGTCCCTGAAATATCGGAACCCCTCAGTACCCGGGAGTCACTCTGAGACTGGGAGACCACTACTGCCAACATCCAGCAACACTTTCACCCCAGCTGTTTAGCATCCTTTGGGCAAAGAGAAGGGAACTCATCTTGCCACACAAGTGCTCCCTGCCTGAGAGCAGTTTGAACTAAGAGTGGGCAGCTTGTCCGTGTGGCTTCTCATTTTCTTTCCCAAGCAGAGATGGACCAAGACTAGTCATTAGAGCTCTGAGCAATTGTTTTGTTTCTAGTGAATTAAAATAACCATCAAACCATTAAGGCCAGCTTCTGGATTCCTGCTCCAGAATTATTCAGAAGAGAAGTGTGCTTGATAAAGACCCAATCCAATTAGAGTAATAAGCCTAACATCAGAGAGAACCCAGACTCCTTCCTGCAGTCTCCAAAGTGTGGAAATGACTAAGGATCTGTCAAATACCCAAGTGAAGCCGAGAATGAAAAATGGATTAGTAATGGGTTGATATTCACAGTTCTTAAATCTGTTAACAACAACAACAAAAAATTAACAGAAGCAAAGTAAAGGTAAGGCTCATTCAAGTGAAGAAATTTGTCAAAACTGGGAAGTTCGTAGGTGCCAGCTGCTCTCCATTCCCAGAGACCACCCCCCAGGTTGGTGCCCCTCATGTTGGAATGTGGCTGCATGGTGGCTTATTCAGAAAATTGAATAAGACCAATTCTAGTGGTTCTGTTTAGAGACTGACCACTTTGTAAGGGAGCTTCAGTTATAGATAGAAGGAAATACAATGAGCTTTGAACATGGGTTCCAACCCCAGGACACCAACCAGGTGACCCAAATGAGTGAGACTCAGTTTTCTCATGTGAACAGGTAGGTGGAGTGTCATCTTCTAGTCTCACTTAATTTTTTTTTTTTTTTTTTTTTTTTGCAGAGAACACACATACGTTCTAAATCTATGGTGAAGCTTGCTGAATCCTAACAGCTTATTTACTCTGGGTCCCTACTGCATAACAGATAATGCCCACCTTGCCCTTCCTCGTATATTTTGAAAGTCTTTCCTACTTTGCTTCATCTGAGGGACCCCACACTTCCTTTCAGATTATTAGTAAATTGAAGTCTCCCCAGCTGTGCGATGATGAGAAAGTTGCTCAATTTCTTCAGAACACGCCCCCAGGGTTCTCCAGAAAACGCCCCCAGGGCACTGGAGGGAAACGCCCCCAGGGCGCCCCCACTGCCCCAGGGCGCTCCAGAGAAAAGCCCCCAGGGCGCCCCAGGGAAAATGCCCCCAGGGCACCCCAGGGAAAGCGCCCCCAGGGCGCTCCAGGAAAAACAGCCCAGGGTGCCCCAGGGAAAACGCCCCCAGGGCGCTCCAGGGAAAACGCCCCTAGGGCACAGAGTCAGCTCACCCCCAGGGCGCTCCAGGGAACTCGCCCACCTAGGCCAGATGATTCTCTGCCATAGGTGACTGTCCAGTGCATTGAAGAGCACTTAGCAGCACCCCTGACCTCTGCCTACTAGATGCCAGTAGCATCCCTCAGTAGTAGGGATGACCAGAAGTCTCCAGTCTATGACAATTTTGTCCCCTGGAGACAAAATTGACGCTAGTCAAGAACCACTGGAATCATCATAGCTATTATCATCATCAATAGTAAGAATGAGTTTCCTCAAAAGACGTGATAAAGACAGTCCCAGTCCTGGGATGCCAATACCCTATTTATGAAGATGAGGCCCTTCCCATAAAATGATTAAAAACACAAGAAATAACACTAAATGAGAGCTGGGACTTTTAATCTGGAGAAGACCTGGGAAGACATTAACACTTGTCTTCAAACAAAATGATTGTGCCACCACACGTGATCAGAGCCACGGGGTCTGCCCTGTAGTCAGCCATCCTCAACCCCCCACAAGCCTGGAGGCTGTGCTACTGTTCTGTTTTGATGGATCAGGAAATAGAGGCTAAGAAAGTTTAAAGGGCTCATCAGGGCTTGGGAACCAGGCCATTTTGGCCTCTGGTGTGGTTTTCTCTGTGTGAGTGTATTCGTTTCCTGTTGCTGCTGTAACAAATGACCATGTAGTGGTTTCAGAAAGGCAAATCTATTATTTTGCAATTCTGTAGATCTGTATGAAATTTATTTTTTATTTTGCAATTCTGTAAGCCTATATGCCTCGACTCATGTCCACCTGACTGCAAGTCCTTCTCATATCCATCCTCCTCTTCCACTTCCCTGGGCTAATCTCTCTATTTTGAAGTCAGCTGATTAGTAACCCTGATTCCCCCTTGCCATGTAACCTAACACATTCACAGGCTCCAGGGATTAGGACATGAACTTCTTTGGGGAGCCATTGTTCTGCATACTACAGATGGGGTTCAGAGGGCCATGTGTGGCTGGGGAGGCTTCTTAGCAGAGGGACTGACAAGTCAGGCCAAGAAGAGCTCCCTCCCTCTCTCTCTCCCCTTTCCCCTTCTTCTTGGGCTATAATTGGTTTCATAGTAAAACTGAGTACATTGGATACTTTTTCTTCCATTCGTGAGATACTTTGCTAAGAAGAATATGTTCCAGCTCCATCCATGTAAGCATGTAAGAGGTAAAATCTCCATCTTTCTTTAAGGCTGCATAATATTCCATGGCATACGTATACCACAATTTATTGATCCACTCGTGGGTCGATGGGCACTTGGACTTCTTCCATGACTTAGCAATTATGAATTATGCTGCAATAAACATTCTGGTACATATATCTTTGTTATAATGTGATTTTTGGTCTTCTAGATACCTAATAGACGAATTGTAGGATCGAATGGCAGGTCTATTTTTAGATCTCTAAGTGTTCACCAAGCATCTTTCCAAAAGGAATGTATTAGTTTGCATTCCCACCAGCAATGTAGAAGTGTTCCCTTTTCTCCACAACCACTCCAACATCTCTGGTTTTGGGATTTTGTGACATGGGCTAATCTTACTGGAGTTATATGATATCTCAAATTAGTTTTGATTTGCATTTCTCTTATGATTAAGGATGATGAGCATTTTTTCATGTGTCTGTAGGCCATATGCCTGTCCTCTTCAGAAAAGTTTCTCTTCAAGTCCCTTGTCCATCAGATGGGATCACTAGGCAGTTCTTAGTAATAAAAACAAGCCTGGGGCATAAGCATACCAGATTTTAGGCTGTACTACAAAGCCACAGTGGTGAAGACAGCATGGTACTGGCACAAAAATAGAGACACAGACATTTGGAATCAAATAGAAAACCAAGAAATGAAACTAACATAACTACCTAATATTCGATAAACCAAACAAAAACATACACTGGGGAAAAGACTCGCTATTCAATAAATGGTGTTGGGAGAATTGGATATCCACATGTAAAAGACCGAAATTGGAGCCACACCTTTCTCCATTCACAAAAATTGATTCAAGATGGATAAAAGACTTAAATTTAAGGCATGAAATAATAAAAATCCTCAAAGAAAGTATAGGGAAAAAAACTGGAAGATATTGGCCTGGGGAAAGACTTCATAAAGAAGATTGCCATGGCAATTGCAACAACAATAAAAATAAACAAATTGGGAATTAAACTGAAAGGCTTCTGTACAGCTAAGGAGACAACAACCAAAGCAAATAGAAAACCTATACAATGGGAAAGGATATTTGCATATTTTGAATCAGAGAAAAGCTTGATATCTAGGATCTGTAGAGAACTCAAATTAATCCTTATGAAAAAAGCCAACAAACCCACATATCAGTGGATAAGAGACATGACTAGAATCTTGTCTAAAGAAGACAGATAAATGGCTAACATATGAAAAAAATGCTCATCATCCCTAATAGAGAAATGCAGATCAAAACCACTCTGAGATACTATCTAACACCAGCGACAATGGCCCACATCACAAAATCTCTAAACTACAGTTGCTGGAGTGGATGTGGAGAGAAGGGAACACTTTTACACTGCTGGTGGGACTGCAAACTAATACAACTTTTTTAGAAGGAAGTGTGGAGAACCCTCAAAGAACTCAAGCTATACCTCCTATTTGAATCCGCAATCCCATTACTGGGCTTCTACCCAGAAGGAGAAAAATCCTTTCGCTGGACTCTCTAATTAGTTCTAAAGCTTTTTGAGGGGGAGGGATATAGCGTCTCACTCTGGCACTTTGGCTAGAATGCCGTGGGGGTCACCATAGCTCACTGCAACCTCAAACTCCTGGGCTAAAGTAATTCTGCGCCAGGTCCCCACCTTCAGGGCAGTAGAGCCAACCCTCCTTCAGGGTGCTAGAACCAACACACCCCCAGGGCATTAGAAGCACCAGCCCTCAGGGCATAAGAGCCACCATGCCCGGGGGCGGGGGGGGGGGTTAGAGGTGCTGTGCCCTCGGGGCGCTAGAGCCACCATGCCCCCAGGGCATTAGTGCCACCACGTCCTCAGGGCATTAGTGTCACCTCGCCCTCAGGGCATTTCAGACAGCTCGCCCCCAGGGCATTAGTGCCACCACGCCCCGGGGCATTAGTCTCACCACGCCCTCAGGGCATTTGAGGCACCTCGCCCTCAGGGCATTAGTGTCACCTTGCCCCCAGTGCATTAGAGCCACCAAGCATCCTGTTTTACATGCAGGAATCTGCCAAAATATAAAGAACTTGTGTAGTTTTTCACATACAGGTATAAAAAAAAAAAAAAGAAAAGAAAATTCTTTATTCTGCATGTTTTTAATGGTAAACTAGATTTCCAGACATGGTTTCACAAAACCTTTCTTTCCTCCTCAAATATGAATGATGAATTTTCCAACTTATTTTAGGGTCCAAAGAAAATACTGATGATAGTGTCCGATAGCAGGAGCAGCAAAGCTACTGCTTAAAAATCATTTCTGTTTTTTCTTCCCCAAACTCAGGATTGTCAACAGAAATTTATTGTTATAGAGAAAACTTGGGAGAATGTCATGAAGGCTGAAACCCTGAGTCTGTGGGACTCGGAACGCACCCCTGGCGTACACCAGCAGGCCTGGTTGCCTAGCAACTGTGGGTCGATCGCTCGGCACTCGATTAGATCTGGCCGCTTCCAGGGGCGGCGCTCCAGGCCGAGCCTCTTGCCGCCTGTCCGCTGCGGCCCGGTTCCCTGCGCTGCGCACGCGTGGAGGGGGACTGGGCGGGACGAGCGGGGGCGCACGCACTGGGGGCGGAGCGGCGGGCGCCCAGAGTGGCTGAGGAGCCGGAAACGCGCCGCCGAGGGTGCGGCCTAGAGGAGGGGTCGGGTCCGGCGGGAAACGTTAGTCGAGTAGCCCCTGGGCCGAGGGGGCCCGGCGGGCAGGGAGGGCCAGAGGCGAGCTCTGCCCGCATGAGGAACAAAGCGGCGGGGCAGGCGCGCGCGCTCCCTGCGCAGCCAGCAGGTGGGCTGCGCGCGGGCCCGGCTGGGGCGGGGCGAGGCGGCGCTGCCCAGCTTGCGGGCCCCATGCGGGCGGGAGACTTGGCTGCCCTTGGGTGGCGGTGTCCGCAGCTCTTGGGGCTCTCCGGTCGCGAGAGGACGGGGGCTGCATCCTCCTAGGGTTTTTGGTGACGGCTCCTGTTCCTCCCTTCCCCCAGATTGGGCAGCCTCCCCTTCCGAAGCTTTTGGAGGAAAGGCCCCGGGTGTCCCTCGGCATGCCCCATCCCGGGGCGGCGTGTGCGGCCACCAGCCCTCGGGAGAAGTTGGGCGGCCCCGGGCGGCCCCGGGGACGAGTGGCCGCGTTGGTGCAGCGGTTGTAGGCAAGATGCGGTAGCACGTGACCCTGGAAAGCAAACCCTGATGCCGGTTCCCCGCCACCCCAGCACTCTTTTCTCTGACACTTGGCCCCTAGTAGATGCATCACAGGTGAGTGGGGAGGCGGATTCACCTCTGGTGACATCTTTGGAAACCATTTGGCAAGGGAATGTCCAGAGTTGATGCCTTTTTGTGAGTGCGTGCCAGCCATTGGGAAAGTTACAGGTGTGATTTGCAAATGAGTTTCTGTCCCAAAGGGGACAAGAAGTCCAGAAACGAGTATTGGGTTGAATGTACTATCATTTATCCTGATTTATTCCAAACGTGAAAAGTTGTTCCAGATAGCTATACATTTGTTGTTGGCTGGTTGATACCTTTTTCCTGTGTCTTTCGGTTATTTGAGTGTTAGTAATGTCTTTATCTGGATTACAAGATATATTTTTATCTCATTATCATGCTTTACCTTGAGTTTTGCTGGTTACTGTATGGCAAGGCTGATAAGAGTGGGGAAACTGGCTCAGCACCTGTGGCTCAAGTGGCTAAGGCGCCAGCCACATACACCTAAGGTGGCGGGTTCGAATCCCCAGCCCGGGCCCGCCAAACAACAATGATGGCTGCAACCAAAAAATGGCCGGGCATTGTGGCGGGTGCCTGTAGTCCCAGCTACTTGGGAGGCTGAGGCAGGAGACTCGCTTGAGCCCAGGAGTTGGAGGTTGCTGTGAGCTGTGATGCCATGGCACTCTACCCAGGGGGATAGCTTGAGGCTCCTGTCTAAAAAAAAAAAAAAAAGAGTGGGGAAACTAAGTTCTTAATTCTGCAAGCTTCATGCTGATGTTTAAAGTACTTTAAGGTAACCATGCCAGTACAGTAACAGACAAAATAAATAGTTGGATTTAACCTGTTTTTTTTAGGGCCCTTGGAAAGGCTGTAAGTTTAGAATGAGAAAGGGAAAACACAACTTCATTGAAATTATTGAAATTGTCCATTGCATTTTGAAAAGTGGCTACATTTTAGTTGGCTTCTTATGTGTCCTTGTAAGAAAACGATGTGACAGAAACTGGCAGATGGTAACATAGTTTAATTAGAAACATGCGTAATCTGTAGAAGTATGTAGGAAATGATTTTACCACAAATGAATGGAGAGCGAGCTTGGTATCTTGATTCTAGCCCTTCTTTCAAGATTGCTTTTTAGCATCCCATCTAAAAGGTAGTTAGGATAGAATTGCACTATAGAATGAGAAAGTCTTATCTTATGAAGATCATACTGTAACATTCCCTTCATCTGCTTCCTCTCTGTGGGATACTAGTTACCTTCGCTTTATGGCTGCTGAGGTCATCACATTTTAGTGACTCACAACAAAGCAGAAATCTGCTGAGCTTCTGGCATTAAACTCTGGTTTGAACTGGTTTGAGAAAGCCTAGGACTCAACCTAGAAACACCATTTTATCTCGAGATTAAATACATAGATTAATATTTGGGAATTTTCAGAATGAGAGTTGAAGCTACATACAGACTTTTAGTTGCACTTTTAAAAATCACCATATCCACTTTGTTGTAGACTGTTGCTAGGCTCCAGTGATCATAGTGTTTTATAGTTAGGGTTGAGCTATAAAGAGTTACAGAAAAAGTCCGTTTTCAACCAACTGAAGCCCAGAAACTTTCAAAATTAATGTAGCTGTGTCTTCTTTAGGCTACAAGGATTTTTAAACATTCTTTTATAGCATAATATTTTCACTAATGTGCTATCCTTCATAAGGTATAACCTTATTTTCTGTGTTTCTAGCTGTCTTTCTGGTAAGGATGATGGATTTGCTTTGCTCTATCCAATCAAAAAAACATTTCAGAGGGCCTGTTCTGTACAAGGTGCTGTTCTTGGTTGGCCTTGTGCATTTTATTGATGTTTGAGAATTTAGTTTTATGGAATAGCTGGCCATCGATAAGACTGAAGCCTGTGGATATAGAATAGTGCAGGAAGCAGGTCTCTGTGGAACATTAATTATGCTCCACAATATAAATAGGTCCTAATGTACTGGCACTGTATGAAAGGTAATATATTTCTTTTATTGTAATTATATTTTTCTTATTGTAGTTAAGTACTTGGGTTTCTTAAATTAGACATATCTAAATGATTGTCTGATTAGACATATCATTTAAATCCCACCTCTGCTTCTTACTAGTGATGTGATTCTGGGTTAAGTTTCTTAGCCTCTATGAATCTTAGTTTCCTCATTTTTATTTATTTACTTTTGAGACAGAGTCTCACTGTGTCACCCTTGATAGATTGCTGTGGCATCACAGCTCACAGCAACCTCAAACTCTTGGGCCTAAGTGATTCTCTTGCCTCAGCCTCCCAAGTAGCTGGCACTACAGGTGCCCACCACAACCCCCAGCTATTTTTTTTGTTGCAGTTGTCATTCTTGTATAGCTGGCCTGGGCTGGGTTTGAACCTGCCAGCCTTGGTGTACGTGGCGGGCACTATAACCACTGTGCTACAGGCACTGAGCCAGTTTCCTCATTTTAAAAATAGGATTAAGAATAATACCTTCCTCACAGGAGTTAGGATGATTAGGGGAGAGAATTACAAGGGAAATCACTTAGCCCAGTGGCTAAGCGTGTGGTAAGAGATGACACATGTTAGCTATTATTATTTTCAAGCTGATTGATAAAACTCACAGCAACCTCAAATTCCTGGGTTCAAGTGATCCTCCTGCCTCGGGTTCCCAAGTAGCTGGGACTGCAAGTGGGTTCCACCAGGCCTGGCTAGTTTTTCTATTTTTAATAGAGAAGGGGTCTCACCTCTCTTCAGGCTGATCTGGAACTCCTGAGCACAATGGAATTCCACTGAGCCTAAAAGTAATTTTTAGTAAAGTTCTATTAAAGGTTACATGATGAACCTTCATGGGTGGAGGATATTAAATGATTAATTATTAAAACATTGGTATAGAATCTTAATAGAATGTTGACCCATGGGGAAGATACAGTGCTGCTTCTTATCACTCATAATCTGAGCCAGACCCATTATCATTTTAACTCCTAGTAAATGATTAGTAAAAATTCCGTGCGTAGGTTAACACAAACTGCCTATAAAACTACTGGGTTGACGTATAAGCCAATTGGAGAAAATAAATACTGCAAAAGGAAAAGGTCCATGACTTAAAAAAAAACAGATGGTCATTGCCATCGCAAACTTCGCTTTAGGTCCTGTGCATAGGATTTGGATCAGGATAGGCCTGAGTTCAAATCCTGTTTCTGCTATCAGGTATTGACATTGATATGTGATATTGAAATTAGTGTATGTCTCTGAATCCCAGTTTTCTTATCAATAGAAATATGGCATATAGCTGTCTAAGAGGATTGTGAGTGTAAAAATGAAGTAATAAAATGCAAGTCCCATTTCCCCATCTGTACTATGTCAAGTTTTCGAGTCACTGAGGCAGTTTTTTTCATAACTGTTAATAATTGTACATGCTCTTTTCCTAGGATGAATGAAATGAACTTGAGCCCCGTGGGGATGGAGCAGCTGACTTCATCCTCTGTGAGCAATGCCTTGCCAGTCTCAGGAAGTCACCTGGGGTTGGCTGCCTCACCCACTCACAGTGCCATCCCTGCCCCAGGTGAGTGGTAAGGGGAGCCTCTGCATTTCAGCACCAAACTGTTACCAGGGGAGCCTAGAAGAGATGAGAGCCCCTTAGTGGTGGAAGAGAAAAGCCAAGCAGGCCTGAAGGGTGGCTCTACATGTGGTAGATTAATGGGAGAAAATATTTTTGTAGAGTATTGGCGTTCTGGTGCATGGAAGGAGCAATTTTTTCTTTTATTTATTTAATTATTTATTATTTTTTGAGACAGAGCAGCCTCTAACTCTTGGGCTCAAGTGATTCTCTTGCCTCAGCCTCCAGAGTAGCTGGGACTACAGGTGCCATTCACAAAGCCCTTCTATTTTTAGAGGTGGGGTCTTGCTCTGGTTCAGGCTGGTCTCAAACCTGTGAGCTCAGGCAGTCCACCCGCCTCGGCCTCCCAGAGTGCTGGGATTATAGGCATGAGCCACCACACCTGGCCAAGGACCAGTTTTTTCTCTTTTGGTTTGGTAGCCTTTCGTCTAGAGCTGTGAACTTGGCGTTTTATCTAGGGCTACCCATTCATTTGGTTCACAGTGACAGATGTTAGCTATTATTATTTTCAAGTTGATTGATAAAACTCACGGCAACCTCAAATTCCTAGGACTACTTTGGTTAATCCTGTTTGTCAGTGTTCACAGAGTATCATCTATCTAGGGATAAAAAGAGTTACGATTTTTGCCTATTTGCAGAAACCTAAGAGTTTAGCCAATGGTTATAGGGAGAATTGTAAAGTAATTACTTTCTTTTAATTGAAAAAAATACCGTTTTTTTTTTTAGGCCTTCCAGTGGCAATTCCAAACCTGGGGCCCTCCCTTAGCTCTCTGCCTTCTGCCTTGTCTCTGATGCTCCCAATGGGTATTGGGGATCGAGGGGTGATGTGTGGGTTACCTGAAAGAAACTACACCTTACCTCCACCACCGTACCCTCACCTGGAGAGCAGTTACTTCAGAACCATTCTACCTGGTAAGTGTTAGAGTTATTTGGGGTGTTACAAAAAAAGAATAGAGGTGGTTTTTCACCTCAGCTCTGAGGATTTGAATAACACTTTTTTCTGTTTGTCACTATTAGATACTGATCTCTAGGTGGGGAAAAATATCTTTGTATTTATTTACTTTTCCTCTTAAAATGTACATGTAACACGTTGTTAATACAGCAGTTCCACTGAGCTAACCTTCTTAGTTGCACACACATGGTTTTCCTTTCTTCTCCTTCAGCATCTCCTTCATTCAGTGGCCATAATTCTGTAGTTCTAATTCTTATCCACCACTGTGGCATCCTGTTGAAGTGTTGTTTTTCAAAGTTGATTGATTTTTCTATTCTGTTATAAAAGTATCATATATTCATTTGAGAAAATAAGGCAAATAGAAAGACCAGTAAGTTGTGTCATCTTTTTGATGTACTTTCTTCTTATCTTTTATATTAGTGTATAATATAGGTTTTGACCATTTTTCTTTTTTTCTTTTTTCTTTTTTAGAGACAGGGTTTCACTCTGTACAGTGCAATGGCACAATCAGAGCTTACCGCAAACTTTGAACTTCTGGGTTCAAATGATCCCCTCATCTCAGTCTCCCAAAGTGCTGGGATTATAGGCCTGAGCCACTATGCCTGGCCCATTTTTCATAATTTAGTATCATCCTTTTTTTTTTTTTTTTTTTTTTTAAGAGAGAGAAGACCTTGATATGTTGTCCATGCTGCACTTGAACTCCTGGACTTGAGTCATCTTCTTGCCTCAGCTTTCCAGTAGCTGGGACAATTGACACACAGCTGTGCCTAGCTTAAGACCATATTTTCTAAACAATTGTTTATTTCTTTCACTTAACGTTTTTCTCTGCTTTTATGTAGTTATTTTCCTTTGCTGCTGCGTGGTTTTTATATTTATCCTTTTTAATGATGCATTGCATTCTACTAAATGGATATTTGATTGGATAGTCAATCTTTATTGTTGGATGGTTTGTTTTTTCCAGTTTTTTGATTCTTTGGTTTTTCCAAGTTTTTATTACCTTTGTGACTAATGTTCTTAATAATATCTTTGTATATAATACTTGAAAAACATATAGAGAAGATTATACCATGTAATTTTTGGGGTAGAGGGTATGAACATTTTTGAGGTTCTTTTTCTTTTTTTTTTTTTTTTGAGACAGAGCCTCAAGCTGTCCCCCTGGGTAGAGTGTCGTGGCATCACAGCTCACAGCAACCTCCAACTCCTGGGCTCAAGCAAGTCTCTTGCCTCAGCCTCCCAAGTAGCTGGTACCATAGGTGCCTGCCACAATGCCCGGCTATTTGTTGGTTGCAGCTGTCATTGTTGTTTGGCGGGCCAGGGCTGGATTCGAACCCTCCACCTTAGGTGTATGTGGCTGGCGCCTTAGCCACTTGAACCACAGGCACCGAGCCATTTTTGAGGTTCTTAATAGATGTATTTTCCAAGTCAGGTATGCTGGATGTATGCTTATAGCGCCAGCTCCTTACGAGGCTGAAGCAGGAATATCCCTTGAGCCCAGGAATTTAAGGCTGCAGCGAGCTATGATCATGCCAGTGTACTCTGTCATGGGCAAAAGAATAAAAACTTATTTCTTGGGACGGCGCCTGTGGCTCAGTGGGTGGGGTGTCAGCCCCATATACTGGAGGTGGCTGGTTCAAGCCCAGCCCTGGCCAAACTGCAACAACAACAAAAAATAAATAAAAAATAAAAACTTACTTCTTAAAAAGATACATATGTATGTACACGCACACAAAGACACACACATATACATTCCTACTTCACAAAGAGGTTTTAGTAATTGACGCTCCCACTGGCAGGAAAGCAAGCACCACTTCACCACATCGTCACAAGCATGAGTGTTGATGTTTTGTTTATTTTAATAAAGAGGTACAATTGCAACTTGTTTTGAATATATCGGTACAATAGCTTAATAAAGTAAAACTTAAATATATCTAATTTTTGTTTTTCACATAGATGATCTTTTAAATCATTTTACTTTTTAATAATAATTAGTGGAACAAATTTTAGCATCTTCAGATTCAGGAATTGTAATCACGTATATAACACTTAAATGGTTAATTGCCATTCATCATCAAGGGAATAGATTAATTTTTTAGGATTTCTGAGATTTATAGGAAATAATTATGGTATATGTATGTTGCTATTTATAAAGTATAATGATTAAAGAAGTGTGAAGTTATTTTAACTTTGTCATATTTGTAAGGACTATAACTAGTACTTGGAATTCCTTATATTTAACAATGTACTAAAAGTCTCTGATATCTCATCTTTTCTTTTTCCTAGGCATTTTATCTTACTTAGCTGACAGACCACCTCCTCAGTATATCCACCCCAACTCTATAAATGTTGATGGTAATACATCATTATCAATTGCCAATAACCCATCAGCACTCGATCCCTATCAGTCCAATGGAAATGTTGGATTAGAACCTGGCATCGTTTCAATAGACTCTCGCTCTGTGAACACACATGGTGCCCAAAGTCTTCATCCCAGTGATGGCCATGAGGTGGCCTTGGACACAACAATCACTATGGAGAATGTCTCTCGGGTTACCAGCCCGATCTCTACAGATGGAATGGCAGAGGAGCTTACAATGGATGGTGTTGCAGGCGAGCATTCCCAGATCCCAAATGGTTCCAGGAGTCATGAACCTCTCTCTGTGGATTCCGTGAGCAACAATCTTGCAGCAGACACTGTAGGACATGGTGGTGTGATACCCATTCATGGGAATGGCCTGGAGCTCCCTGTGGTCATGGAGACAGACCATATTGCAAGTCGGGTCAACGGGATGTCTGACAGTGCCCTCAGTGACTCCATCCACACTGTGGCCATGAGCACCAACTCTGTAAGCGTGGCACTCTCTACCTCACACAACCTCGCCTCCTTAGAATCTGTTTCCCTCCATGAAGTTGGCCTCAGCCTAGAACCCGTGGCTGTGTCCTCCATCACCCAGGAGGTTGCTATGGGGACAGGTCATGTAGATGTATCTTCAGACAGTCTTTCTTTTGTACCACCTTCACTGCAAATGGAAGACTCCAATTCAAACAAGGAAAACATGGCAACCTTGTTTTCAATTTGTGAGTTTGTTTAGCCTCTCTCTTTCGGAAATATTGATTAAAAGGGCCATCATCCCTCACAAGTTTCCCAAGTCTGGCATCAGTTGAGGGAGTATAGAAAGTAACTAGAGTTTGGGATTTTTCTTTGCCTTTGGATTGTCCTTTTCTTCAAGTAAGTAACATGGTACATAAACATTTAGTTGGTTCTTGCAACATCCTCCTGAAGAAATGCAACATAAAGTAGTCATTCCTGTGTTTTATAAGTAAGTGTAGCCAAGTGAAGCAAGGCAAGTTAACAGTCTTGCAAAGCAGTATGGTAAGTGTGAAGATGGGGTTGAGTGCCTGGTACTAAAGTAACCTGAAGAGCAGGCTAACCAGGCCATAGAAAGGTCAGGGAAGACTCCCTTAGCATAGACCTAAAGGACAAGGGAGAGTCAGGAATATAGTTAGCACTTGTAATGCGTACAGTCATGAGTAGGTCAGAATTGTAGAAGCATAAAATGGGGTGAAGAGAGGGGTCATGTGCGAGAAGTAGGAGCCAGAATGCAAAGGCTCTAGACCAGGAGTGAGGGTTGGAGTGGGATTCTTGTAATGTGAGGATAGATTTAGAAGCAAGCAGGGTCTGGCCTGGAAGATGATCCCATAACTTAAATGAAAAGATTATGATTTTCCAACAGAGTAGAGGCAATTAGGGTGAGGAAAAGTGGAAGATTTACAGAAAACTCAGTTGAGCTTGTTGATAGGATGAAGTTTGAGGAAGGGAAGGAGACTAAGTAGATAGGGTAATGAAAGGCAGAGGATTGGATTTTTTTTTTTTTCTGGAAGAGTGATGGTCCAATTTTTTTTGTTTTCATTTAGATCGCTTTTATTTCTCATGTAAAAGTCAGTCCACCTCTATGCATGTTGGTTTCAGTGTCTGTAAATTACCCACGAGCCATGTCTACTGAAAAAGTGACGGAGCTCAGAGAGATGTGTCTGGAAACGTTTAGGGGCTGTGAACGTTAAGATGTTAATTGGGGCCAAGGAAGTGGAACGAGGCCGTCCAGTAAGCATGGAACGGCGAGTCCAGCAGTACAGGAGCCACGGCCAGAGAAGACTGAACGGGGGTCAGAAAAGCAGGAGGAAGCCCAGGACAGTGTGGTGCCACAGAAGCCAGGCAATGGGGGACCTGTACTAACGTTTTATAGTCTCCAGCTTAGGATTTTAAAATATTTTAATCCAAGAATATATAAGACTCATGAATTGCGCAAACTATAAGAGGTGGCCTAAATAAATAAGCTTATTGATTCTTTCCTAAGTGGGTAAGCAGAACTACTTCTAAACGTGTGTCTTTTTTCATGAAATAAAATTTACAGATACATTCTAAAGTATACAATTTAGTGCTTTTCAGTATATTCACAAAATTGTGCAAGCATCAGTACTATCTAATTTTAAAACGTTTTTAAAATTAATCCCCCCCCCCCCAAAGAAACCTCATGCCCATTCACAGTCACTCCTCATTCCCTTCTTCCTCCCTGTTCTCGGGCAACCACTCATTTTCTTTCTATCTATGGATTTGCCTGTTGTGGACATGTCGTGTAAATGGAATAATAACGACACATTGCCTTGTGCGTCTAGCTTTTTTCCCGTAACATAACGTCTCAGCTCGTCCATGGTATAGCACGGCTAACACGTCACTTTTTATGGCTGGGGAACATTCTGTAATATGAATGTACCAGGTTTTGTTTATCCATTTACCAGTGGATGGACATTTGGGTTATTGTTTCTACTTCTTTGGCCATTATGAATAATGCTGCTGTGAACTACTACTCCCAAGTTTTTATATCTACATTCATAGATACCTAGGAGTAGAATATTTAACTTTGTGAGGGAGTGGCAGACTGTTTTCCAAAGTGACTGTCATTTTATAATTCTGGCAGCAACGTATGACAGTTCAATTGCTCCACATTTTTGCCAGCACTTGGTTTCATTTTCTTTTTTGTATTACAACCATCCCAGTGACTGTGAAGTGGCATGTCATTGTGGGGTATTTTGTGTGTGTGTGTGTTTTTTATAATTGGGGACAAGGCTGGACTTGAATTTCTGGGCTTAAATGATCCTCCATCTCAGCCTCCCAAGTATCGGGGACTGTAGATAGGGAACCCAAACCTGGCTACATTGTGGTTGTGATTTGCATTTTTCTAATGACCAGCAATGTTACATCTTTTATGTACTTACTGGCCATTTGTGTATCTTCTATGGAGAAACTTCTAAGTATTTTTTGCAGTATGAAATCTAGATCTCCTTTGGAGCCAATTCCCCTTCTTAAGAGCATTAGAGAATCACTTCTCTTGTGTGTAGAGGATCTTGAATCTGGTAATTCAAAGCATTTTTAATCAAGTAGTAGTTGAAGAAATGAGGTGTTATTTCTATTTTGCCTAAATTTGAAAACTTATCAATGTTTCGTGGCACAAGTAAAAATTTCTAGAGTGTTGCTTAAGAAAATCTGACCCTCAGATAGCCATGGATCTAAGGTTTATATATTGTGAATGAATTTGGAAGGTTTGAACTCAGTCATTTACTAATAGTGTCATAAATACTGTTACTTAACAGAGGGGAAGGAAAGTGTAAAGATGATCAAAAGAAGCTGTGTGGAAGACACTCCCAGGCTGGGAGAGGTGAACTTGCAGTGAGAATAGAGTATAATGTATGAAGGCAGCACTCCCCTGACAACGCAGACAGACAGACATGTGAATAATGAGAAATTAAGAGTTTTAAGCAAATATATCTGCAAGAATATGATTCTAGGCTCGGCGCCTATAGCTCAACTGGCTAAGGCGCCAGCCACGTACACCTAAGGTGGCGGGTTCGAATCCCCAGCCCCGACCCGCCAAACAACGACTGCTGCAACCAAAAAATAGCCGGGCGTTGTGGCGGGCGCCTGTGGTCCCAGCTACTTGGGAAGCGGAGGCAGGAGACTCGCTTGAGCCCAGGAGTTGGAGGTTGCTGTGAGCTGTAATGCCATGGCACTCTGCCCAGGGGGACAGCTTGAGGCTCTGTCTCAAAAAAAAAAAAAGAATATGATTCTACTTTCCCTTTAAAAGAGCAGGTTGCATATTTTATGGTCTTGAGAGCGTGTCACCATAACTTGGTTGGCCAGGTTGTGGTGAAG
This sequence comes from Otolemur garnettii, assembly GCF_000181295.1. Taxonomy (NCBI): domain Eukaryota; kingdom Metazoa; phylum Chordata; class Mammalia; order Primates; family Galagidae; genus Otolemur; species Otolemur garnettii. The sequence goes on from NW_003852402.1 coordinate 14,404,133, forward strand.
CAGAAGAGCACAGTGGTACCGCTGGCTCTGGCTCCACTGTCCTATAAGATCACCTGCGTATGGCCCTGTGTGACTAGCATTTCAGCTTAGTTTCCTCTTACAGTATAGCACTGGGATCTTGTAGATCTTAGGGCATCATATCTCAACCTGTTGCCTATCAGCTTACTGGAAGAGACAGTGTACTTGGTGACAGGTCTTAATGAAGTCTGAAGGGTGGTATAAAAGTGGTAGTACACATATATTTTAGTGTAAGAAAGAACCACTTTGATGGTTCTTTCTTACACTAAGAAACAGTTCTTTGATCAGAATATTTCTCATAGAAACTTGCTTCTTACTGGTTACATGTTAGTACTTGGCATTTAAATAAAAAACCGTGTGGTAACATAGCCTGCTTGAACTAAACCCGCTTGTGTTGCTCACATTTCCTCTGCAGGGTGTACTCTCTGTGACCGAGCCTATCCCTCAGACTGCCCTGATCACGGACCGGTGACTTTTGTTCCTGACACTCCAATAGAGAGCAGAGCGAGGCTTTCTCTCCCAAAGCAGCTTGTTCTCCGCCAGTCAATTGTGGGAGCGGAAGTTGGTAAGAACATTGGAACCATAAAACCCCATCAGGTCTCTCCTTCCTTTGTAGGGTAGAGTTGTAAAATGCTGTGTGTATAATTTATTGATTATTTGATTGATCCAAAACAATTTATGGTGTAAGATTTATGCTTTTAGGGAATATTTGTTTTGTCCACTGGCAGTAGCAATATATCAAGTTGAAAACTTTGTTAGGAAGCCTCTCCGCTCTTAGAATCAGAATTGAATAGAGGAAGGAATTCTGGCCTGGGCCTGTGAAGCCTTGACTTCTTTTCTTAGCTGTCTCATTCACTAGCAATTACCCTGACAATGAGCTCCTTGAAATTTAGTTTCTGTTACAGAACCATGGAAAATTTACCACTGATAATTTTATGGCACAAAAGGTATTTAGAGCAAGTGTTTATAAATTGTCTCATAACACCTTAAGAATAAGGAATGCAGACTCCGGAGTTCACTTACCCATATTTGAATTTAGCATGGCCTCTGAGTTACCATGAGTTTCTTTGAAAATAGAACATTAGGTTCATTATTTTTTAGCTACACCTTCAGCATGAAAGTACTGAACAGCTGAGATGATACAGAGTAGAGCTTTAAGCATACAAGATTTTAGAAATTTGATTTATTTTATAGTAATTGCTTTATATTTAGAATAGTGTTTTCTGGGTTTTTAAAATGTATTAACTCTAACATTATGTATATGGGGGGAGGGGTTCTGTAAGTTCCTACCCAGATGGGTACACTGTACAGGTATGTGCACCCTTCCTGGGTGAAGGGTACAATTATAGCTTGGACTTTGCCTTATAAATGCAAACAACGTAACCTAACTGTATGTGCCCTCATAGTAATCTGAAATTAAAGAAATGAATAAAATTACATATTTGGAAAGACATGGTTAGTTCCTTTTATATAAAACTGAGTTACCAGGGTCAAGAGGGTCTCACTCTGGCACCCAGGCTGAACTGCAGTGGTGAGATCATAGTTCAGTGCAGGCCCCAATTCCTGGACTCAAGCAATCCTCCTGCCTCAGTCTCTCAAGTAGGTAGGACTGTAGGCACCTAGCACTACACCCAACTAATTTCTAAAAAAATTTTATAGAGACATGGTCTTACTATGTTGCCCAGGCCAGCCTGGTCTTGAACTTCTAGCTTTAAGCAATCATTATACCTGAGCCTTCCAAAGTGCTAGAATTACAGGCATGAGCCACTGTACCTGGCCAAAAATTTGTGATACTACTCATATTTCCAAGCTAGGACGCACAGGCTTAGCTACCTCTCGGGGGTGTTAGCCTATCAGTTCTTAGGTTCACTGAAAATTATATTCTTTGCTTAGGGTAAGCACCTCTCTCTTCTGTCTCCTATTAGTTGTTTAAATAATTGAGTATGTAGTTGGAATCCTTCCACTGATAGGTGTGTGGACGGGAGAAACCATTCCTGTGCGGACTTGCTTCGGGCCTCTCATTGGCCAGCAGAGTCACTCCATGGAAGTCGCAGAATGGACAGACAAGGCAGTTAACCACATCTGGAAGGTAAGTGCCGATGAAACTTTGCTGTGACTTTTGGCGGTTTTTATTATGATGAGGTAGTTAAAAAGTGATATAAAGTCAAAATCACCTAGGACAGATACAGTGCTATTTACTTATCAGTCATTTATTTAATATGACATCCTCTCTGTCATCCTTGGTAGCCAAGTTATAATATACAACAAAGTATCAGCTACTGGAAATAGGGGCCAAACTATTTCAGTTTTCATTTTGGGAGGTAATCCAATGATTTTAGTCATTTTAATTACTAGTGGCAGCTGAGGCCATGGACTTTGTTTACATAATAAAAGTCTTACTATGTAATCACCTGAAACATTCCTCAAGTATTTACCTTGGGAAATAATTCTAGACTTAGAAGCTAAGATTATTTCTCTCGTTTTCTAATGGTAAGGGCTAGAAATGCAAGGTTTGACATGAACAGCTATTCCTATAAGTTGTTTATATAAAATCTTTGTTAATGTATTGGAAATGATGCTTGCAAAATTGAAGTGAGGGGAAAATGAGTCTTGTGATAATTGGGAAGGGAAGGTACCACTGTCATCAGGGGCTTTAATTTTGGTGTCTAAGATATAATGTAGGAATGCTAGGTCCAATTGGAAAGATGAGAGGGAATGGTCCTCTGCCCTTAGTGAACATTCATTCATTCACTGCGTACTCTGTGATAGGCGATTAAGGCAGTAGACAAGTCAGTTTTTTGTCTTCCTAGGGAAAAGGTGAATAATCAAGAACAAAGTGATTCTCTTCACTGAGCAGTAACTGTAGGTCTTTGGTGGTCTTTACTGTATTGCTGGGGAGCGGGATTAGTGAAATGACCAGGATGTAGAAGGCAATCCTGTATTTTTGCACTGACTTGGAAAGCTGGGACCTACTGCAAACGAGCAAGAGGCATTGTTGGACTGAATTTAGCATGGTCCTTTATTGCTTGTCAGTTCATTTGACACGTTTGCTTTCTCTTGGCAGATATACCACAACGGTGTCCTAGAATTCTGCATCATTACGACTGATGAAAACGAATGTAATTGGATGATGTTTGTGCGCAAAGCCAGGTAAGAGTATCTTGGATGAGACACATGGCTGCTGTTCAGAGGTTTTTAAATAGGAAGCTGCTTTTTTTTTTTTTTGGAGACAGAGTCTTTCTTTGTTGCCCTTGGTAGAGTACTATGGAGTCACAGCAACCAGCAACCTCAAACTCTTGGGCTCAAGAGATTCTCTTGCCTCAGCCTCCCAAGTAGCTAGGACTACAGGCGGCTGCCACAATACCTGGCTATTTTTTTAGAGACAGTGTTTCTCTCTGGCTCAGGCTGGTCCTGAACCTGTGAGCTCAGGCAAGCCACCCACCTCGACCTCCCAAGTGCTGGGATTACAGGCATGAGCCACTGCCCTGGCCTATGAAATAGTAAGGAATCACAGGATTCAAAATATACCTGTACCTGGGCATACTTAAAGGCTTTTCAACTTTTTCACTCCAGTAGTGGCCCAGTAATAGTGGTATAATAGTGATTATAAATTACAACACATGAAACTGTACTTCTTTTAATGAGCAATTTATTCAGCTTACCAGTGCACTGAGGAATGATGTATTCATCATTAAATGTGCAAGTGGGTGCCTTTTCATTATTTTGGCTATTAGTCACCCTGTCAGACTGTTATTGGAGCTAATTCTTACTCATCTAGCTGTTATCTCTATGTCTTTGTCACATTGTTTAAAACCTCATTTTATAGGGCAGCGCCTGTGGCTCAAAGGATTAGGGTGCCAGCCCCATATACCAGAGGTGATGGGTTCAAACCTTGCCCTGGCCAAAAACTGCAAAAAACAAAAAAACAAAAAACCACCTCATTTTATATACTTTTTTTGCTTCCTATAATAGACTCTAGTGTTTCTGACTATAAAGGGTAATCAATTCAACTGATATATGGAAAATTCTGTTTCTCTATGAACCCCTCTTTTTACGTAGTATAGGGGATTATGAAATTGTTCCAGAGAAAATATTTCTACCTAAACTTTCATACAAGATTTTGCCACGGGGGGACTGGTGTGTTTAGTACACATTTTGAAATTAATGTGCTTCATCTACTAACTGTGGTAACTTAGGAATCGGGAAGAACAGAATTTGGTGGCTTATCCTCATGATGGAAAAATCTTTTTCTGCACCTCTCAAGATATCCCTCCTGAAAATGAACTGCTTTTTTATTATAGCCGGGATTATGCTCAGCAGATTGGTAAGTTAGTGTAAGACTCGTTTGTCGTAAATCTAGCCTAGTAAAAGCACCAAGACTAGGAATAAAGTTTTGGTAATGATTTACATGTTAGCTGAAGCAAATCATATACCTTTGTATATATAAAAGCAAGCTATTACTCCTGTATTAGAAGTGTTTAAAATCTGTGCGGTTCTTCACAAGCAGTAGTCATAGAAAATGATCTTTTATGGTAGGACTTTGGCGTTTTGAAGTTCATAAGGCTACATATTTTATCTATTTTGTTTTTAATTTCAGAATATTATGAGGGTACAAGTATTTTAGCTACCTGAATTGCTTTTGTACAGTTTTATACAGTTACAAGTGTCTCCCTCACCCAAGTAGTGTGCATTATACCTGGTAGATATGATTTTACCCACCCCCTCCTCTCTCCTTCCACCTGCTTGATTTCTGTTGAGTGTTACTTCCACATGTGCATATGAGTATTGATTGATTAGTTCCAATTTAATAGTGAGTACACTGGGGTTTATTTTCCATTCTTGTTATACTTCACTTAGGAGAATGGTCTCCAGTTCCCCTAAGGCTACTTTTTGAGCCAGTATCATTAAGATTTAAGATCATGAAGTACAGCAGTGACCTTTGATTTGATTTAACCTGCATAGTCTCTTTGATAAGTGATAAGTGATGATATCACTTTTATGATAAGTGATATAAGAGTTTGTGTGTCCTGTAAAATCTAAATATTTTGCCTAGGAAGGTTTTGTAATCCGGTATTTACCAACTGCTCTCTATGTGACTGGTATATTATTTCAGATGCAGTGGATAGAGCCTTGAATACATTCTAGTTTTATAGGTAGGGAGCAAATTGGAAATTTGGGTAGGAGGGAGAAATGCAGGGAACTATTGTTAATATCAAGAACAAGTTTCAAGATTTATGTATCAGGAGACATTGAGTCATAATTTTTCCTTAATAGGTGTTCCTGAACACCCAGATGTGCACCTCTGTAACTGTGGCAAGGAGTGCAGTTCTTACACAGAGTTCAAAGCCCATCTGACCAGCCACATCCATAACCATATTCCCAGCCAGGGCCACAGCAGCCATGGGCCAAGCCACAACAAAGAGAGGAAGTGGAAGTGCTCAATGTGCCCGCAAGCCTTCATCTCTCCTTCCAAACTTCATGTCCACTTTATGGGGCACATGGGCATGAAGCCCCACAAGTGTGATTTCTGTAGCAAGGCGTTCAGTGATCCCAGCAACCTGCGGACCCACCTCAAGATACACACAGGTAAGTGTACTGGAAGATCAGATGGAATTTTCTTGGCAGTTTGAAAATGGGATAGTAAAGGCTTTGTAGAGGAGTAGTATTACAAGTGGAGTTAGGATTTTCAGAGCCAGCATGCAGATTGCTACTGGTGGGACCTCACTGGGTGGTGAACCTTGGTCTGATGATTAAGGTTCCTCTGAGAGTGCAGCTTCCAGTTTTTAAGTGCTCCACTTTCTAGGTATCCCCACTATAGTTTGAAGATGCTGGAAAAATGCACTTAATAATCAGGAAGTTGATCAGTGTGTTAAGACATGAATCAAAGGGAATTCTGTAGGAGCGGCCTGACCTTCCCATTAGTGCTCACCCTTGCTCCCCAACCAGAGCCAGTCTCCCCATTGAGTATAACTCCATAGACACTGCCAAGCTTTGTTCTATGAGCTTCCATCTACTAAACTCCATGCAAACCTACCTCTTTTTTTTTTTCTTTTTTAGCACTTATGTTTTTCATACGTTAAAAACAGTTATTTCATACAAAATAACTGATAAAAGTTTTAGTTTTCTTGGTTGGGTTGTTTGTTATTCAGATCTTTAAAAGGAGTTTTCTTCCTTATCTTTTTACATTAAGACTGAATAGTTGGAACGGAGATCATATAGCCCATAAAGCCTAAAATACTACCTACTCCTGTAAGAAAAGGGTTGCTAACCTCTAGCTCAACAGGGTCTTATTTTTTTTCTATTGAGACAGAGTCTCACTATGTTACCCACAAAAGAGTACCGTGGTGTCACAGCTCACAGCAACCTCAAACTCTTGGGCTTAAAGTGATTTTCCTGCCTCAGCCTCCCAAGTAGCTGAGTCTACAGGTGCCTGCCACAATGCCTGGCTTTTGTTTGTTTGCAGTTTTTGGCCATGCCCAGGTTTGAACCCACCACCTCCGGTATATGGGGCCAGCGCCCTACTCCTTTGAGCCATAGGCGCCACCCTGTCTGGCTATTTTGTTGTTGTTGTAGTTGTCACTGTTGTTTAGCAGACCCAGGCCGGGACCCCACCAGCCCTGGTGTATGTGACTGGCACTGTAACCACTGAGCTATGGGCGCCAAGCCTATTTTTCATTTTTGGAAGGATTTTATTTCATTCCTGGTTTATGACATCATACCATGTTGTATGTTTAGAAAAGATAGGGAGAAAACTATAAAATACAGCTTATAAAAAATATTTGCCTTTAGACAAGTTCTAGAGTTCATGAGATGTTTTTGTTTAATAATTGTGTCAGGTAGGGCACTAGGATTATGTTTTTTCAAATTTTATACAATGTATCAGCTCAGCTATGAACATCAAAAATAATGTGTATTTCTGTCAGAGATCCTAAAGGGGTCTTATTTCTTAGCTTTCCTGGCTTTGGTTGGAGAAGGCAAGCTCAGTGGCTCTGAGTGGTTCTGGGTAGACAGCCCTAGAAAGAAAGTCAAGTTTCACTTCGGGTCAGCTCTGCATTGTTCCTGCCTCTACTGTGCACTATACATGTGTCTGTTAGTCTTGAGAATGCCAGCAGTTGTTTCATTCACAGTGTGATAATTTGAGTCACTTTGCAGGTCAGAAGAACTATAGGTGTACTTTGTGTGACAAGTCTTTCACCCAGAAGGCTCACTTGGAGTCCCACATGGTCATCCACACGGGCGAGAAGAATCTTAAGTGTGATTATTGTGACAAGTTGTTTATGCGGAGGCAGGACCTCAAGCAGCACGTGCTCATCCACACACAGTAAGTTACCCTGTGGCCCAGACGTGTCCCTCAGCGGTGAGCTGTTGTGTGGCCAAGCCTGCCAGCTCAAGGGCTTAGAAGTGCTGACTCATCTCCGTGGGGCATGTAGCCAAACCAAGCTGGGAACACTAAGGTTTTGGTTTTATCCAGAAGGCTTCACTTGTTTGCTTTTTCTGTTTGTTTTTTTAATTGTTCACATCTACTCTGTATTTTTTACTCATGTTTCAAAACATAATCTCATTTGTTTCTTTTTTTTTTGAGACAGAGTCTCACTATGTCACCCTTGGTAGAGTGCCATGGCATCACAGCTCACAGGAACCCCAAACTCTTGGACTAAAGCAATTCTCTTGCCTCAGCCTCCCAAGTAGGCACTCACCACAACGCCCGGCTATTTTTTTGTTGCAGTTGTCATTGTTGTTTAGCAGGCCTGGGTGGTTTGAACCTGCCACCCTCAGTGTATGTGGCTGGCACCACAACCACTGTGCTATAGGCACCGAACCTCATTTGTTTCTTAATTGAACAATTTTTAAAAATACCTCCTTGATGCCCAGCATTGTGCTAGATGGTAGCAGAACAGAGAGAGACACTGTCCTTGTCTTTAAAGAGCTCACAGTCTTGTAAAAGAAACAGACAGGTAAACATTTATCATACTGCACTGCAGCTGTTAGACTAAGCCGGGGATGCTGAAAGCTGGCAGTAGAGGAACATCTGAGCCAGCCCGGGTGATCTGGGAAAGCTTCCCGGTAATTTGAGCTAAGTTTTAAAGAAGATAAATCAGAATTATAGAGGAAGGCAAGGAAGAGTAAGGAATAAGAGTGGTATTCTAGACCAAGGGAATGGCATAGACCGAAACATAGATGAGGAAAAGACTGTCGAATACAAGTGATTCTTTATAGTTAGAACATAGTGTGCCTCTGAGAGAGTGACAGAGTGAGAGGCTGTAGCCACCAGGAAGAGCCTTTTATCCTAGTAAGAAAATTAAATTTCATGCTAGAAATAAACAGGAGCCACTGAAGGATCCACCATTCTCCTCCTACCCCTGCATACCTGGAATCGTTCTCTTGCACTGTGTGTGCATGTGTGTGTGTGTGAGAGAGAGAAAGAGAACTGCAGTAACAGTTTTGCCATCTCAACCATTTTCAAGTGTCCAGTTCAGTATTCACATTGTTGTGCAAGCCCTGAAGGATTTTAAGAAAAGGAGTGTCACGGAGAGATGCCCATTCTGTAAAGGTTACTGCAGTAACTGGCAGAGGATGACTGAAGGAAGGAAGACCAAATATCGGGAGACCAATTAGGAATTCAATTGATGTGAATCCCATTAACTGTCTAGTCTGTGTAAGCCACAGTGGTGGCAGAGAGAAGAAACGTTTTGTGGACCTCAGCTTTTAGCAAGTGTTAGAAGAGGGAGAAGACAGGATGAGCTTGTGTCATGCAGGTACTCTTTAGACGTTCAGGTTCACTGGAACCTGTCTGTATTACTGGGTAGTTTGGACAAACATTTTGTATTGATATCAGCCGTTGTCTGCTGCTTAGTCACACTGCTACCTGAAACACTAAATATCCAAGGAGTCTGGATCTACATTCCTAACTCTAAAAAAGACCTTTTAAAACAGTCTTTGTTGGTCTCATTATTAAATAGTGTGAAATTTTAGAAAATGAGGAATCATCAAATATTATATAGAATTATACAATGTTAGAGCTGAAAGATCTCTGGGATTGTCTATTCTGACAGCCTGTCTAATCAGCTTCTATTGCTGTAATAGAATACCACAGATTGGGTGGCTCCAACAACAGGGCAGAGACAGTAGAAGAAGGCAGCCACGAGCCAGCCAGAAAAGGGCCCTCAGCAGCACCCACCCCTGCTGCTGCCCTGATCTCAAGCTTCTGGCCTCCAGAACTGTGAGGAGGCAGACTTCTGTTGAGAGAGAATGGGAGCTCTGGTCTCTTCTTAAAAGGACACTGATCCCATCGTGGAGGGCCCCCTCTCGTGACCTCCTCCAACCCTAATTACCCTCCAAAGGGCCCACTTCCTAGGGCTACCGTCCCGTTGTTAGGGCTTCACCATAAGAATTTGGGGCTGAGGGGACCAACACTCAATGCATGACGCTGCCCATAATTGCCTGGGGAATGTGAAAAACAAAAATTGGTGCCAGGACCCCACCCCTGGGAATCGTAATGTAATCATGAGTGGAGCCCTGACCTTGGTATTTTAGGAAGCTCTCCAAGTGATTCTAATGTCCAGCTTGGGTTAAGAAGTACTGCTGAGTTTGTTCAAGTGAAAGACTAATTTCCATCATATATTTTTAGCAAGTGGACATATATTATTTCCTAAATATCTCACAAATGTAGTTTGAGGAAGTTTTGCTTGAACCAAACTGATATCTGCCTCTGTTTTTTTATTCTACATCTGCCCTTTTGAATGATACACATGTTTAATATTCCTTTAAATTGACAGCCTTCCATAAAATTTATGGTCACCATCATGTTCTTATCAAACCCTTTTTCCTCAGGCCAGATGTCCTTAATTTCTGTAACTTTTCTTCGTTATACCTAGTTTCAAATTTGGTATCCAAAAGTCAACACAGTATCCTGGATGGGTTCTGTTCAGTATATAGTAAAGTAGTTACTACTACTTTTACTTTAGTAGTAGTACTACTCCTACTGTCTTTCTTCCTTTTTTTTTTTTTTTTAAAGAGATGAGGTCTTGCCCTGTTGCCCAGGCTAGAGTGCAGTGGTGTCATCATAGCTCACTGCAGCCTTGAATCCCTGGGCTTAGGTGATCCTCCTACGTCACCCTCCCACGTAGCTGGGAGTCCATGTGTGCATGCAGCCATGCCCAGCCGTTTTACTTATTGTTTAAGTAGAGATGGATTCTCATTATGTCACACAGGCTGGTCTCAAAATTCCTGGTCTCAAGCGATCCTCCTGTCTCTGCCTCCCAAAGTGCTATTGCCTTGATCTTGACCTTGACTTTATTCCTTCAAGTGATGCCTACTGTGCACTTGTTTTTTTCTACCCACTTCACAGCATAATGCACTATAAATCATTTTGAGCTTAGCTGTATAACTCTTTCCATTTGGGTGGGAAACTATTAAGTATTGGCCATGTTCATAACAACTGTGGATCTGGACTCTGTCAAGGTGAGGAAATATGATAAGCCTCTTTGCCAAACTCCTAGAAAAAGTTTTATGGACTCTCTTGGGCTCAGCACCCATAGCTCAGTGGTTGGGGCACTAGCCACATACACTGGGGCTGGTGGGTTCGAACCCAGCCCAGGCCTGCTAAATAACAACGACAACTACAACAAAAAAAAATAGCCAGGTATTGTTGTGGCCGCCACCTGTAGTCTCAGCTACTTGGGAGGCTGAGGCAAGAAATGGCTTAAGCCCAAAAATTTGAGGTTGCTGTGAGCTGTGAGTGACCAAGAGTGACAAAGTGAGACTGTCAAAAAAAAAAAAAAGTTTTTGGACTCTCAAAACTTAAAGCTGGTCTAGGTCAGTCACATAAAAACACTATAATCAAGATATTTTTGAGACTACCAAGGCCAACAAAGTGAGACCCTGTCTCAAAAAAAAAAGTAGATATTATACTATTGGCATTCTCTTTATTTATCTGCTTAAAAGGCAAATGCAGGGAAAGCTCCTCTCCCCTGAGAGTGGAAGGATTGTGGGGACACTGGCTTTGCCCTTCCTCTAATGAGGGGAAGACTGGTGAGGTTGACTTTCTGGGTCATTGCCTCTAGTCTCCTGGCCTTAGATGCCATCTGTATGATTTTTGTCTCCAATCTCGTATGTGTCACCATCACTTACCGGCACTGATGATTTGGATGTCCACTAGGCATCTCAAACCTAACATGTCAGAATGTGACTTTATTTTTTCCTGAAAAGATGGGGCTCCTCACTCCTAAACTGGAGTGCAGTGGTAGGATCATAGCTCACTGTAGCCTCAGACTCTTGGGCTTAAAGGATCTTCCCATTTAAAGCCTCCCAAGTAGCTGGGACTGTAGTCGTGTGCCACACTGCACCTGGTGAAAACTCTTTTCATTTTACCTCACAAACTTGATTGCCCTCAGTGTTCCCCAGCTCATTAAATGGTACCACCATTCACCCTAGTGGCTGCAGCCAACTTGGCTGTTGGCTTGTTGGAGTCATCCTCATCTCAGTCCTTTCCGTCATTCCTTCCTTCATCTGTCACCTTGTCCAGACAACCAGGCCTCAGGAGGCTCCCAGTTGACCTCCCTGCTACTGCTCCTGTCTCCTCTGTTCCCAGCACAGGTGTGGACACACACGGTGTTCTCACCATAGTGCCAGAGCAGTCCGTTTGAAAATACCTCAGTGACGGACATGCACACATGTATATTGATACAACTGCAGTGGAAACAGTTGCACAAACTAGTAAAGTTGAAGATGTGCATGTCCTTTGACTCAACTACACAGCTCTTAGAGGTATGCCACAGAGAAATTTATAACGCACATCACCTTACAAGCATAGAAAGGTTCATAGGAGTCTTGCTTATAATAATAATAAACTGTAAACCATAAAAACATCCATTAGCAGTAGACAAATCCATTATCATAGATAAGGTGTGGTATTGTATGTTTGTAAATAGTATACAGCAGTGGAAGAGAACAAATTACTTACACTTGCAGCAACTTCACTGAACTTCACAAGCATCTTATCGAGTGAAGGAAGCAAGATGCAAAAGAAATACATGTAGTATCGTCCTGTGTGTATAGAATTCTAAAACAGGCAGAATCAGCCCCTGCTGCTCAAACCAGACAAATGTTTTATGACTTCTATATATCTCCTATAAAAACCGGCTTCTAGAAGGGTAGAGCTGCTCTGATAATACCCTGAGCTGGTGAAGAGTAAGTATGTGCCTCACTTGTCATTTGTAACCCCAAATCACGTGTTTTTTCTTGTATCCTTTTAGAGAACGCCAGATCAAATGTCCCAAGTGTGATAAGCTGTTCTTGAGAACAAATCACTTAAAGAAGCATCTCAATTCTCACGAAGGGAAACGGGATTATGTCTGTGAAAAATGTACAAAGGCTTATCTAACCAAATACCACCTCACCCGCCACCTGAAAACCTGCAAAGGGCCCACCTCCAGTTCATCAGCACAAGAGGAGGAAGAAGAGGATGACTCAGAAGAGGAGGATCTGACAGACTCTGTGGGGGCAGAAGACTGTAGGATTAACAGTGCTGTCTATTCAGCAGATGAGTCTCTTGCTGCACATAAATAAAAGAAAAAGCAGCAAGCAATTTGGACGGATAAATTGCAAAGGGAAAAACACATAACCACTGATCCACCACAGTGGTCTTTTACATAAAGTGGTTCCTGATTTCTTTTCACCCAGTAGTCAAAACAGTGAGTGGGAATGATAAAGCACTTACAGGAGAGTATCCTGATGGAAACACTTTAACACGGACTGGGGAAAGAGCATGGGTCCTATTTTTAAGTGATGGATGGGGAAAGTGTCACCTTTGAGGTCTGTTCTTATTTACATGATAATCTGGGAGGTGCATTTACTGAGTCAGAGCTGCCTTCTGCCCAAATTTATTTCTGATTCTTCCATTATTCCGTTTTCCTCCTTGCCCTACAACTTGGTAATACTCTAAATTTGGTTCTGGCACCACAGCCATCCTGGTTGCTGATTGTATTTTATGAAGACTCTTATGACTTGTGCTCATCCTGGAGTGGGTTAGAACATAGCAGCACGAGTTACTTTGCAGGTGACACATTTAAAGCAGCACCTGCTTAAGCCGTCTTGGCTACTTGGGAGTTTAGGGTAGACCTTGCTTCCTAAATTTTCAGCCAGTTTTCTAGAGGACAAGTAAAAAGGGAATAGTCAGTTAATAGGCAGTGATGGAGAGAAGAAATGGAAGGACACCTGGCCACTGTCCAAGAAGTTAGTTTTGATGGAAGCCAGAGCATACCATATCACTTGGTTATGTTTACATATTGTTAAAAAGTCAGAGACTTAGATACGTCTCTCTGACTCCAGGAAAACCTCTAGCCATTCAGACAAAGGGGACCTGGAAGAGCCCAAATAATGCCTGCTGGATTGCCTCCTGACAGCAAGTATATGCGGCAAAGTGGTACCTCAGCCCATGGAAGGGAGAGAAAGGTGCAGCCTTTGACAAATACCAGGACACCATTACAGTGCTGCCGATTCAAAACAACAAATGACTCCAAATGCATTGGCAGGTTTGCAAAGTCAGGCCTTCCCAGTTGTCTCTGTGCTGAATAACCTCACCAGACAAGAATGGAAGATGCCAGAGGATTTGGAAGGTAAAGAAGGCTCAGTTCACCACATGGGTCTGCTGTCAGCTCCTGGCTTAGTTGATCCACCCACCCCCATGGTCTATGTGTTGCTCATGCACATCTAGCTTTGAGCAAGAGGCAGACCTGTCCTTCAGTCGTCAGGGTTGATGGAACATGCTCTCCTGCTCAAAGGCACAACCTCTGGGCTGGAGTAGAGGACTCTGGTGGGAAGGTTTTGCTGCTAATGTATTTATGGAATGAATGTATTTCATTCAAATATGTATTCCTCTAGGAAGGATTAAAATAAACACTTTTTTAAAAATACAGGATTCCTCTTATAATCTGGTTTGGTGGAGAATATTGAATCTTCTGGAGAAAATAAGTCCAATTTGAGATTTTCTGAGGTTAGGAGGGAGAAAGCATTTCTGAAGTATTATAGCTTTGAGATCATTTTCTGATTGTTTCTGTGTTAGAAGGCTCAAACTTCATGTCCTGTGTTTCCAGCCCCCTGCCCTCTTCCTTTATAAGGTACTGCCTCCACTCTGTTTTCACCTTGGAAAGCTGTGGCAGGTGTACAGTTGGAGGTAGAGTGACTGCTGACACCAGGTCATGAAACCTCTGTCAGGGCAGACCCAATGCCTAGAGCAGCTTCAAGCTCAGCAATTTGCCAAAGGCATGCTGGTGGCAGGCTGCTTCTGCTCAGGAAACCACTGGATCACACCATGGTCCAGAACATCATCTATGAGACATTGCACCCCTCGGTTCTGAGACCATCGTGTGTTGCCACCAAATACAGCCCATTGAGTGCTTTGACCATTGAGCCCACTGGTTCAGTTGCTTATAAAGAACATGAAGACATGATAGCTACTAAGTGCACCTGTGGTTAACAAATGGTCCTCCAAACTAAAACCTTGAGCCTATTTGACCAAATGTTGTGTTGGTCTGTGCCCTCAGGAGAAAGCTTCATGTGTCAAATCTCTAAAGGCAGCGTATGTTACATAAGGACGAGCCTGTATAGATTAGCGCGTTCGGTGTGTAAAGGGTAACCTCAGTTGCTACTGAGCCATTCTATTTTGGATAGCTTTAAATCTTTTCCCTTGGCCTTTTTTAAACAAGAGTCTTATTCTTGATGGAAAAAAACTTAACATATATCTTCCCTTAAATAAGACTATAGTGCTGTGTATTGTCTGTTTTATAGGCTTCCTCTGTTTATAGACAATACACAGCACTATAGTCTTATTTAAGGGAAGAATAAATTCTTATCAATGGCAAAAAAAAACAAAACCCATATCCCAACAATGAAGTGGTACCCAAAGTTAAGCCTAACAAAAACAGAGGAAGCCTAAGAAATTGAGACTACAGCAGGTTTTGCTTCTTATTTACAATCTTCTCTCGTTTTTTTACCTCTTCATTTGGCACTTTGTAAGTTACTCTCACAGATAAGGAACCGTCCTTTTGACAAGACTGTGCTCAGCCTTCTCATCCCCACTACAGGCGTCCTCACCTTTTGCTGAGTCCCACTGAGGAACAGCATATGATGACCTTGGACTCCACACCCATGCTGAGCCATCTATAATCTGGGCTTTGCTGTGTGATGATGGTTTGTAACCTTGGCCATATAATGTGATCTCTGTGCCACTTTACTTAGCTGTAAACAGGGAATAATGAGTTCCCGTTTCATGGTGCTATGTGGATGTTAATACATGTTAATGGCTACTACAGTGCCCAACATACAGTAAACAACAGTAGCTCATGTTCATATTCTCTTAGTCCCTATTTTTCATAATTAGTTGAAAAAATTGGGCTATAGATTTTAGTAATACAAATACTAAAATTTGGGTTTTGAACGCCAAAGGCTACAAACTAATTGATGGTATCCATGTGGACAGTGTGTGCCGCGTGTTCCCTTCCTCAGAGGGGAGTTGCTTGTGATCCTTGCATTTATGTTGTGAGGAGTTTCTCAGCCACATCAGAGAGCAGAGAGGTGAGTTTAGCTTTTTCAGACTGTTGACCAATACACAGACTTTCTAGTAAACAGTCTTCTACCGTGTCCTGAGGAGCATGAACGTGCTGTCAGCCTCTCATCAAGCACATACACGTAAGTTACCTGATCACCACATTGTGTCTTGGAGGCAAACACTGAAAGATAGTGTAGCTCCGTGAACATAAGTGATGTCAGTGTCACGGGCTGAACCGTATCCTCCACTCCCACCTCCATGGAATTCCTGTGTTGAAGTCCTAATCACTGGTATCTCAGAACATGACTATGTTTGGAGATGGATCTTTAAAGAAGCAATTAAGTTTTAAGTGAGGTCCTTAAGTTGGGCCCTAATTCAGTATAACTGGTGTCTTTAAAAATAGAGAAAATTTGGACATGGCGTCTTACTGAGGGAAGATGATATGAAGACCCAGGGAGAAGATGGCCGTCTGCAAGCCCAAGGAAGGAGGCTTGTCACAGACCCTTCCCTCACCGGGACCTAGCTCAGGTCTTGATCTCACACTTCTAGCCTCCAGATCTGCAAGGCAATGAATTTCTGTTCTTAAGGGCTACCTGGCAAACTAAACACTTCCTGACCAAATATACCCTCTTTATAAAGATTGCCAAGAGAGGAACAGCGTCCATAGGGTTACGGCACAATTTCAGTTTTGCAGAGCATCAGGAGCAATATAAAAGTAACAACTAGCAGGGGTGCCTACTGCCACCAGCGGATTTCTCTGAATGGGATGGAATCGCTCAACTACTTGTTTGCTCCCTAGTTTCCTTGCATATCCACACACTTGAGGATCCCCAAGCACTCAGGCCTGTGGAGTCCTCAGTCTCTTTTCTGAAACTGTTAAGTGCCAGCACAGTTTAAGGCACTGTACGTAGAGACAAAAATGACAAGGACTTAGCTTTCACTTGTAGATAACTCAAAATCTTGCAGTAGTTTCAAGACCCGCCTCATATCTGGATTATGTCGGGAAATTAAAGAATTGACCACAGCCCTGCTGATGGGCCTGCTGGGTTCCCAAGGTGATTCTGACGCAGCCCAGGGAGTCTTAGGCTGGGAACCGTGCAAGATAGACATACAGACATCTGTCTCTGATGCCACATCTGTCTCTGATGCCAGCCAGAGATTAGCCAGCATTATAATATAGGTACCAAGTATTCTTAAAATCTGGGAGCAGGAGTGAAAAGTTAACTTCTAAGGAGAGAAGTCTAAAAAGAGAAGACGTAGAGAAAAGCAGTCTCCACTGGATCAGTGGTGTAGTGAAAGGTGGCTGGGCTGTGAGAAGCGAGTGAAGAGATGGTGCCTGGAAAACCAGATCCTACATTTGGATATGGGGCTGAACATTTTGGAATGCCTCACTTACCAAATTAGGACAGTTCTTTGATGACTTCATTTTTAATTGCAATGACAGCATTTATTTGTGGCAGGCATTGTTCTGTTGCTTTACATGTAACACATGCAACCTGCACAGACTTGGGATTCCCCCTAAGTGGCGTGTAGTCACACAGTTAGTAAACGGCGAGCCCAGATTAAAACGCATTCTTCAGCTAAACACTGAGTTTTATCAGCTCTTCAATAGTGGCCTGGTTAAAACTGACATCTCATCCAGGCTACAGATCTTTACACGACATCACACACAAACTGAGACTGTGCCACTTAGATAAGGCATGTTTCTGTGTTAGGGAGCTGCTGTGTTCTCTGCCCCCTGCAGAGCCCCTCCATCACCCCCTTTCTATGCTGGGCATACTTGCTGGGGCTGAGACTGGATGTGGGCTTTGAGGTAGGGCAAACATCAGGATGAGGTTACGGCCAGAATATGGAGAGTAAACCAGCGACGGTGACAGGTACTTAGGGGAAATTTACCTCTCCAATGGGCTGTCATTGGTCAATAGATGTGACTTCTGACCCTTCTTAGCTAGCTCTGTCCAGCACTTATGACACGTGTGCTTGCCATACAACCTCTATCTAGTGGGCATTAATACTTTTTAGTTTCTTTTTTTTTTTTTTTTTGAGACAGTCTTATTGTCGCCCTGGGTAGAGTGCTGTGCTGTCACAGCTCACAGCAACCTCAAACTCGTAGCGTTAAGAGAGCCTCTAGCCGCCTGAGGGACTGGTTGAGTAGGGAGGCGGGAATCCCGGGTGTCGAGCCCCAGGCGGGTGGGAAGGGGAGTCCCTGAGACTCCGGCCAGTGGGCGCTGACGGACC
>NW_003852402.1:14421964-14430551 GCF_000181295.1 Otolemur garnettii
CCCCCCCGGAGACAGCCAGCCCCTGGGCTCCTTGGCCCCGCGCCCCCTACGCCCTTCCCCAGCCTTGAAAGCGCTTTTCCCGGGTCCAAAATGCTCAAGAAGCAGCCGACGCCCACCCAGCTGAACCCGCCCCCGACGGCTCCGCGGTTAACTGGACTATCCGCCCAGACTGACCTGGAGGCCGGGCCGACGCTGGAGAGCTGGAGCTTGAGGAGCAGCCGCGGAAGGGCCCTGAGGCCTTTCTTACCCAGAGGCGGAAGGTGGGAGGACAGAAGGCTGACGACCTGGAGATGAGTGAGCTGGGGGCTGGCAGGGGCGGCCTGGTGTTCTAGGCCTCCCACAAGCCTTCCCGTCTGCTCAAGGCCAGAAAGCTAATTCACCTGGAGATCAAACACGCTTCACCTGGAGATCACACGCGCGTTGGAAGCAGATCCTAAGGGAGCTGCAGGTGGTGCGGGAGCGCAACTCGCCATACGTGGTGGGTTCTGTGGTGCGCGCTGCAGAGACTGCCCTGGAGCGAACGGATGGGGGGTCGCGAGACTAGTGTCTGCCCTGGAGCGAACGGATGCGGGGTCGCGAGACTAGTGTCTGCACCGAGCATACGGATGGGGGGTCGTGAGATCAGTGTCTGCACTCAGCTTAAGGTTGGGGGTCGTGAGATCAGTGTCTGCACTGAGCATACGGATGGGGGGGTCCTGGGATCAAGTCCTGAAGAAAGCTGGAAGAATTCCTGAACAAATTTTAGGAAAATATAGCATTGCTGTAATAAAAGTCCTAACATATCTGAGGGAGGGAGAAACAAGATTATGCACAGAGATGTCAAGCCCTCCAGCATCCCAGTCAGCTCCATGGGGAGGTTAAGCTCTGTGACTTTGGGGTCAGTGGGCAGCTCATCAACTCCATGGCCAACTCCTTCCTGGGCACAAGGTCCTACATATCACCAGAAAGAGTCCAGGGGACTCGTCACTCTGTGCAGTCGCACATCTGGTGGAGATGGCGGTTGGGAGGTATCCCACCCCTCCCCCAGATGCCAAGGAGCTGGAGCTGATGTTTGGGTGTCAAGTGGAGGGAGATGCGGCTGAGACCCCATCCAGGCAAAGAACCCTGGGGCGGGCCCTCAGCTCATGGGGAATGAAAAGCTGACCTCCCATGGGAATTTTTTTTTTTTTTTTTTTTTGAGACAGAGTCTCACTATGTTGCCTCAAACTCTTGGGCTTAAGCGATTTTCTTGCCTCAGCTTCCCAAGTAGCTCGGACTACAGGCGCCCACCACAATGCCTGGCTATTTTTTGGTTGTAGTCGTTATTTAGCAGGCCGGGTTCCAACCCACCAGGCCCAGTGTATGTGGCCGGGGTCCTAACCACTAGGCTACAGGCGCTGAGCCTCCCATGGCAATTTTTGAGTTGTTGGATTACCTAGTCAATGAGCTTCCTCCCAAACTGCCCAGTGGAGTATTCAGTCTGAAATTTCAAGATTTCGTGAATAAATGTTTAATAAAAAATCTGTCAGAAAGAGGAGATTTGAAGAAACTCATGGTTCATGCTTTTATCAAGAGACCTGACACAGGTGGCGCCTGTATAGCTCAAGCGGCTAAGGCGCCAGCCACATACACCAGAGCTGGCAGGTAGCCGGGCATTGTCCCAGGGCACCTGTAGTCCCAGCTACTTGGGAGGCTGAGGCAAGAGAATCACTTAAGCTCAGGAGTTTGAGGTTGCTGTGAGCTGTGATGCCTCAGCACTCTACCCAGGGCGATAGCTTGAGGCTCTGTCTCAAAAAAAAGAGAGAGAGAAAGAGAGAGAGACCTGATGCTGAGGAAGTAGATTTTGCAGGTTGTCTCTGCCCACCATCGGCCTTAACCAGCCCAGCACGCCAACCCCTGCAGCAGGCGTCTAAGCAACTGGGAAGCAGCAGGGAGGGAGTCCCCTGCCCAGGGCTGGGCCACGCTGCTTTCAGCCTCTTTCCCACACCTGTCTCTGTTCAGATGGAATTTCACCTGTGACAAAGGGTGAAACCATTATGTGTATGATGATGATGATCAGAACATGTGCCAGGCTGAATTACAGTGAAGTTTTGGTGACGGTGGGTAGTCATTCTTACAACTGCATTGCAGTTCCCATTCTTGGACTGGCTGGGATTCTTGGACGCTTGGTGGCACTTCAGTCTTGCCGGGCAGACTTTCTTTCTGTGTGAGTAGGAGGGAGCCTTGTGAGATCTTTCACATGCTTTGCTGCTATGAAAATGAGCAACAGAAAGTGGCACATCATGTTATTTTATTATCATTTTTGCTTTTGACATAGAATTCAGCAGTTTGCATCAAAATCTGGCCAGAGCCCTTCACTGCCATGATAGCTGGGGACTTACCAGTTTGTCTACTGTGGTGATTTGTTGACTTCCAGTTGTATTTCTAAATTTATTTTTAAATACACTTTGTGGGATTTTTTTTTTTTTTTTTTGTAGAGACAGAGTTTCACTTTATCGCCCTCGGTAGAGTGCCGTGGCGTCGCACAGCTCACAGCAACCTCCATCTCCTGGGCTTAGGTGATTCTGTAGCCTCAGCCTCCCGAGTAGGTGGGACAACAGGCGCCCGCCACAACACCCGGCTATTTTTTGTTGTTGTTGCAGTTTGGCCGGGGCTGGGTTTGAACCGGCCATCCTCAGTATATGGGGCTGGTGCCCTACCCACTGAGCCACAGGTTCCACCCACTTTGTGGGATATTAGTGGTATACTTTGGCTAGTGTTTCAAAAATGGTGGAGTTGTTTTGAATGTCACAAATCAATCAAGGCTTTAAAATGTGTCAGATTTATCTTTCCCTATATCCAAATACCAATGCTATCGTAAAGATGTATAGTGCCTAAAAAATGTAAGAAAATCCTTTAAAACATTTTAATCCAGATTTTTAACAAATCTAATCTCTTATTCTAATAAATATACTATGAAGTTAAAAAAAAAAAAAAAAGAGAGAGATCCTATTTCCTCAGCCTCCCATGTAGCTAGGACTATAGTCGCCTGCCACAATGCCTGGCTAATTTTTCTGTTTTCAGTGGAGACATGAAAACAGGGTCTTTTTTTTTTTTTTTTTTTTTTGAGACAGAGTCTCTCACTTTGTTGCCCTCAGTTTTACCCTAATTTTCTGGATGTTGAAAATCAAGTTCAGAAGTTAATTTTCTGCATTTCATGATCATTGGTTTGCTGCCTGGGAGCATTTTTATAAATGCATATGTCTCTCCTCCAGGGGCCTTTTTCATGTTATTCTACATGAAACAAAACTATTTTGACTCTGCTGTTTTTTGGACCCTTCATTTCAGGCTGCATCACTCTGCTACCTATACTATTTACATGTTGGCACCGGGGCTGTGAAGGGTATTTTTCATAAGTAAAGGACACATTTGTAGGCCACTGCTCTTAATTGGCTAGAGCCAAGGGCACTTGGCTATGAAAAATGAATTATTCAAAACCACGTGAGATGACATTCTATTAGAGACATTTTGGGTGTGTGTCTGTCACCTTGGGTAGAGTGTTGGGATCTTAGAATACCTTAACACTTATTTGTGGCCTTCTACCCTTTTATGGTATTGTCCGTTTAACTTTATGGACACCTTAAACCCACATCACACGGTTACCTTTCTGCTTACTGCCTTTGTAGTGGGTGTGAAGTATCTCACTGTGGTGGCTTTGACTTGCATCTCCCCTGACCACTGCTTAACATCTTTCTAGTGCTTATTGGCTTGATGTCTTTCATCAGTTTTGGAAAAATTCTTAGCCATAATCTTTTTGGATATTGCTCTCCCTTATCCCATTATTTTATTTATTTTTTTGAGACAGTCTCACTGTCGCCCTCAGTAGTGCTGTGGTGTCACAGCTCAGAGCAACCTCAAAAACTCTTGGGCGTAAGTGATTCTCTTGCCTCAGGCTCCCAAGTAGCTGGGATTACAGGCACCTGCCACAATGCCCAGCTATTTTCTTTTGGCCAGGACTGGGCTTGAACCCATCACCTCCAGTATATGGGGCCGGCACCCCATTCTTTGAGCCACAGGTGCCGCCCACCTTGTTGTAGTTATCGTTGTTTTAGCTGGCCGGGCTCTCTAGCCCACCAGAGGCTGGCACCATAACCACTGTGCAACAGGCGCCAAGCCCCTTATCCCATTCTGATTCTAATTACATGTATTTTAGACTTGTACCATGCCTGACATGCATCCTAGACTTATTTATACACTTATTCTCTTTTTATTGTATTTATTTCTCTTTTGATCCTTATTTCTTAGTATGCTTAATAATTTTTACTGGAATGCCAGATTGTGTATGAAAAACTATAGCAGCTGCAGATGAAATTATCCTCTTCCAGAAAGATTCACCCTATCCTCTGGCAAACTAGAGCAAGGACACTACAGTCCAGTCAAAAACTGAGGTTATTCAAGGCAGGGCTTCAGGTTTTATAAAGTTGGCTCTACCTCTGGTTTACCTCAGGGTTTGAATTCTTTGAGAGATCACAGTGAGTGCCTGGAGGGTTGTTAGAGACTTTCCTCTTTGAGGTTCTGAAGCTCAGTTTTCGTCTTTCCAGTTTTGTGACAGCTGAATGCTCTGCTATACCTTTCAAGTTTTTTTCCCCTAAACTTCTTAAATTGTACAACATAAGAATTGGTAAATGCTTGAGAAGAAAACCAGCATAGTGTGAGGGGTCATTTCTCTGTCCCTTCTCCCAGCATCTTTGTCCCTCAAGTCCTGGCTGCCTTGGAGATACTCCGGTGACTCCAAGTAGAGGCTGCATGCATTCTATTCAGCTGCTCTGTTTTCGGTGGCAGAGCAGTATAAGCTATTCTGTCACAGCTAGAAATGGAAAGTATACAAGTATTTTTGAACCTGAATTCCTTTTTTTTTTTTTTTTTTTTTTTGAGACAGAGCCTCAAGCTGTCCCCCTGGGTAGAGTGCCGTGGCATTACAGCTCACAGCAACCTCCAACTCCTGGGCTCAAGCGAGTCTCCTGCCTCCGCCTCCCAAGTAGCTGGGACCACAGGCGCCCGCCACAACGCCCGGCTATTTTTTGGTTGCAGCCGTCATCATTGTTGTTTGGCGGGTCCGGGCTGGGGATTCGAACCCGCCACCTTAGGTGTACGTGGCTGGCACCTTAGCCGGTTGAGCTATAGGCGCCGAGCCTGAACCTGAATTCTGAATACTTATTCTGACAGTGTATATTTTTTCCTGTTTTATTAACTTGTCTTGAAAAGACCCCTCCACCCCAAAAGTATATATTTAGTACATCACCTTTATTAAAAACAGCTTTGTAATATATAGTTGGGGTTATTCTGAAAAATCGAGGCCTTACTGTTATGCCTGTATAATGTTCTACACACCCAAATAAGTTGGTATTTCTACTTTATGAGCCAACTGGTCTCAGTGAATTTGAATTCAGGATATAATTAGCTAGAATCTACCTACATTTGGTTAGAATTTAAAAATTAGTAACACGGTCTTTTACTTGGACAGACATGACTGGTTGCACAGCATCTCCATGTGCTACTAAGGAAAACACCAATCACCAACAGTCTGTCAGCGATGAGAGAGCCACAGCTCATTCCTCCACGCCACACCTGACAGGCAACACTAATCACCAATGAGCTATCAATGATGAGAGAGCCACAGCTCGCTCCTCCACGCCACACCAAACAGGCAACACTAATCACCAATGAGCTATCAGTGATGAGAGAGCCACAGCTCGCTCCTCCACGCCACACCAGACAGGCAACACTAATCACCAACAGTCTGTCAGCGATAAGAGAGCCACAGCTCGTTCCTCCACGCCACACCAGACAGGCATTCTCTCTTAGGCCACAAGTCTTTGGGTCAGGTCTGTCCACACTTACGTGTAACACATTCCCATGGTAGGAAGCGATGGGAACTCCTTCCTCAGTCTATATGACAATTGAGACTCTAGTTCAAGTCTATAATCCTGGCTTGGATTTTGATCCTGTTACTCAGTCTTGAGCTTGACCACTTCTACTGCCTGCCGACTCAGAGGTCTCACCCACTCACTGCCTGTGCTGGCTTTCCGCTGCAACTACCAGGCTGGGCCAGCATTCTTCCAGTCCCAGATGTTCATTTATACGCTATCCAACAGCTTCAGAGGCATGCTGTTTTGCCTCTGAGAGCATCATCTGCTTAGCATTCATCAGGCTAGTACTTTCAAGTTGGAAACAGAAGTGTCAACCCCACTTGCCATTTGTTACTTTTGTTATGTATTAACTATGAATTCTTATTGTTTATTTTAGTCAGATATGTATGACTACATAAAATAGGCATAGCTCAGACCTTTTCCTGAGAAATAAGTCCTGGAAAGATATATTTTTTAGAACTATTCTTTATAGGAAAAACAGCCAATTTGAGAGAAAATTAACTATTGAGTTTACACCTGAGAGAGGTTTCCTTACAGCTGCTATTTTTAGTGATCTGGGGCTTGTTGTGATAGCTAACAGCCAAATCAAAAGAAAGCAGTCACTCCCCTCTTTAATCTTTTTAATTCAGACATCTGTCCTTTGTAGAAAGAGAGGTTTTAGTGAGTTCAAGTTGCTACACCAATGACATTCTGCAGTATTAACACTTAAATCACTGAAGTCACATTCATGAATTACACAGGCAACATTAATGGCTCATGAATTGATTACTCTTCTACCAACTTAGGGTTGGTCCTCATAAGTCAAACTTTTACTACCTGCTACAATTCCTACTTAATAAAAAGACAATCTATAATTGATATCATTGTTATCCCTTGTTAGGCAGAGAGCAACGATTTTCCTTATTTCAGTGAATCCTCACCCACCCCTTCCCCTTAATAGCACTCACACAGAACATGTGTTATTTTTGAAGGTGAATGAATGAACAGTCTGCCTCGACTTTCTGATGACATGACGCTGCATGTCACTTCTTCTTACCAAATTCTAAGAGTAGCACTGGGAGCACTTCTAAATCATAGCATCAATTTGAGAACAGTCTGCAAAGTGGAGTCTGTCGGCACCTGCCTGTTTGTGGACTCCGGTGCCACATCACAACTTTTCCAGGTCCAGGTGTGCCCACCTTGTAAGATCACAGGATTTTCCTCTTTTGAAACTATAAATTACCACCTTGTTTACAAACCTAGCTTACCTGTGACAGATGGTATGTTTAAGGAATTACTTTAAAAAAAAGAATCTTTTTTTATTACTCTTTTTAAGAAATGCAACAAGAGTCCTCTACACCACCTGTCTGAAATACAGTTGTGAAGACCGGCTTTGTCTGTGTTGTCACTGCAGCTGCAGGATGGACCGTCAGGCAGCTGGAGAGGAATTTTCAGTCACTCCACCTGGCTGCTGCTACACATGGAACATTCTTAGGCCAGGTTTTTAACTCTCAGTGAGGCTTAACCAAACTGGAAAGTACATGATCTTCCTTAAGACTCCATTGGTGTGTCTGAGCTCCTGCTCCCCAAAGGGCCATTAATAGAGGAATTTCTTATGTTGCTGAGAACAAGCCTCTCTCGTCTTCCAAATGCTTCATTTACTAAAACACAAACAGTTGAGAAACTATAAGAGAGCAGGAAGTTAAGAGACAGTGTAAAAAAAGACTAAAATGTTGAGCAATGAGGTTCTCTGGGGCAGAAATACTGTTTATGAAAATACATTGAAGTAGCACTTTACAAAAGGGAAAGTAAACAACTCAGAAACTGAGAAGTCAGTGTTTTGAATGAAACGAATCATTTCTAAAAATGGTCTAATGTGCTCTAAGATTCATCGAATCTGGCTTGATAATGGATGTCCTATCCTTCATAACAGTGAGTCCCTCTTTACCTTATTCTACTTCTGATTGTTTCCCTCTTTTTTTTTTTTTCTTTGCAGTTTTTGACTGGGGCCGGGTTTCAACCCACCAGCTGTGGTATATGGGGCTGGTGCCCTACTCCTTTGAGCCACAGGTGCCACCCAGATTGTTTCCCTCTTTAATGTGACCAGCACAGACATTTTGGATTTAGAGAGTATATGTGTGCACACTCACACCCTCTATGCCCCCAGAATGACCCAGAGAGAAATCTGAGGAACCTTCTGCATGGGAGGGAAGATTCAGGAATCATATGGTGGGGATGTATTATCTCTGTGGCAATAGAGCACAGCAGATTACCTGAAAGTAATAAGCAGGTAGGATCCCGTGGAGGGAGAGTAGTGCACCTTGCGGAAAGCTGGATTTTGCAGAAAGTAGTTGATTGAGACAAGGGCAGATTTATTTACATTTTGGTAAGTGGGAAGGGAAGGGCCATTCTTTGAGACCACTTCCTTCCAGCTTTCTCAGAAAATCTTTCAATTTTAAGATTCGTATTTGTTTTTAAAATCATAAAACTCTCTGAATATGGTAATAGATATTTAAAATGATCTATTCTTAAAGTGTGAAGACAAGCTTATTTGTGAACCTGAACACTGCCAAGTTACATTTGACCTTGTCTATTTCCTGTGTCGATCACACTGCTTCTGCTCTCTACCTAAGGTATTCAAGTCACACGTTCTGTGTTCATCCTTACAGAATTCATTCAGAAAGAAGTGATAACAAAGATTCTTTTTTGTTTTTTTTTTT